>NW_028279347.1:0-301823 GCF_059751315.1 Micrasema longulum
GTGGTAATAATTTTGTCACTGAGAAGGATGCAATTGATTTTTTTTTTAATCTTTTGAAATGCGGCTTTTAACTAAATAAATCAACATTAACTCTTCTACTTTTATCTGTAACGGCTCTTTTTTTATATTTCTTTTCCACAAGCGCTGAAATACAGAATTTGAAAAAATATGACGATCCAAATAGCAACAGATATTTAACTGCCGTTGCATTTAATCGAGGATATTGACTCCAAAGCAATATCCGAAATGCTGACAACTCTAGATCAGAAAGCTTTGGGAACGGGCTACTTTTTTAGATTCATTGAAATATGCTCCTCTGTCAGTGTCAGGTATGTACCGTCAATTTTTGCGACTGGATTGATGACCCATTGCTTTATTTGATAATAAAGGGATGGAAAACGATGCGGAAAGACATTTAAAATTAATACTTTTGAGGCTTCTTCCTTTGCGGCACACCCTGAAACTTTTTTGCGGCACACTAGTGTACCACTGCATCCAGTTTGGCAGACACTGCCTTAGAGTATAAACGTACATACATCTATGTTTAATTAGACATGATAAATTAGACATTGTTGACGAATATGTATGTTTAGATTGGTTGTTTTTTTAACTGGGATATACATGTTATAAAAACATGCAAACGGATCCGTAGTTAGCCAGCTTAACAAATTAAAGTTTTAAGTTCCTCTCTCCACACTAAGGTAAGTATATTTGTCTCTGGTCAAATCCATGATAAGATACGAGATAACCACCTTAAGATATTCTTGTGCAACAAACATTGAATATATACAATATAATATGTTAGAAATACACTTGTCAAATCGATTGCACCAACTAATGAACACAATCTGAGACATAAAACTTCATTCATGTATTAAGAATTACATATTTTACCAGTTAAGGGAATAACAATAAATATGGACAGCATTCGCTGGATTATATTGTTCCAAAAATATTTAATATGCTGCAACTTGACTTAAAAACACATCATAATAAAACTAAAATTATTTTTTAATTACAAAAAAGTGGTAAGAAGACAACGTTACTTTACTGATATATGTAAAACGTTCACATAAGAAACTCGGAATTTTTATATTTTGTCAAATGCATTTTTACGTTTTTTTTAACCCTTTCTTTTCTTATTTTATTTACATATTTTAGATCTTAATTTTAATCGGTAGTTTTGATTTTTGTTTTGTAGATATATTAAATTAAATTAAATGAAATATTATTAAATTTATATATTATGTTTTATTCTTACTTTTTACCTTGTTTTGGTTATATTTATGGGTCTTTTGCGTTTTTTAAATAAAGTTTCAAATATATTCAAGCATTAGTTTATTTTTTGATTTAATTGTTTTCTTTTTTTCTCTATTCTTCTATTTAAAAAAAATACATATTTAACAATTTTATTTGATTTTATTGAGTTTTTTTCATTCTTTCTTCTTAATACTGTATTTTTTATTTTTTCTTAACACTAAAGTCAAAATAAAAATATGCTCATTATTTTATGTGTACAATATTATGTCTTTACTCTTTTATTTGAATCTTAATAAAAAATAATGTCCGAGCACCTGATGACAAGTGATTATTTTATAGTTTATCGGAACAAATATGTTATAATACTTTATGTTTTTATTTATTTTTTTATTATGTACATACAATATTACATTTTAGTTATTTTAAGACATTTTTGACATTTTTTTTTTTTACAGGACTCACCAAGCCAATGAATATGGCTTGTCGGTAAAGATCCTTTACAATTAATCATATGATAGTCCCACATGGTTTTATAATAATAATTACTACTAACTTAGATATAGGGAGCGAAAAAAAAATACATGTAATTGATGCTTTCAAAAAAAAATTATTTAGAAGATGTAAAAAAAAAAGCAAAAAAAAATAAGTGAACGATCACGCAATTTTAAGATAAAAAATAAATAAATACAGAACCGGAGTACCAAAATTTTAAACATAAGTGTTTACATATTTAATGGGCACAAAGCATTTTATTAAAAACATTATTTATTAACATATCCATATCTATATCTATATCTATATCTATATCTATATCTATATCTATATCTATATCTATATCTATATCTATATCTATATCTATATCTATATCTATATCTATATCTATATCTATATCTATATCTATATCTATATCTATATCTATATCTATATCTATATCTATATCTATATCTATATCTATATCTATATCTATATCTATATCTATATCTATATCTATATCTATATCTATATCTATATCTATATCTATATCTACATCTACATCTATATCTATATCTATATCTATATCTATATCTATATCTATATCTATATCTATATTGTATTATTGAATAAAAAATATTTTATTATTACTATTATACCTACTCTTAGATTGTCGCAATGGTCGTGTCAAAGTAATTATTTATCGATGTCGCTAAAATACCTGAATGAAATACATTTATTTTTGGATATGCTAATACTTGCCGCCGAAACTGTGGAATTGGCGAACAATGGACGAATCAAGAAATAAAACTTTTTTCTATATCGTCGATGTAGACTTTGTCTAGACTCACATAATTTTAATATTGTTTTATTTTTCACAGAAAAAAAACAACAAAAGATATTGTATGAACCGGGTTGTGGTCTCGTGGTAGAATTGTGGACTCACGGCCCAAAGATTCGAGGTTATCCTACTCTATCAGAATTTTATTTCTTTTTTTTTCGCTGAAGTTATTTACAACTTTTTAGAAATTGTCTAAAAATTTTAATATTTTAGGAAATAATAAGAACTCGAGTATTTTACTTTAAAAAAAATGTAATTCATAAACATTAATAAAACCTAACTGTATGAATCCTAAAATGATCATCATCCCTCTTATAGCACCTAGTGGTGCATAGAACAGTACTGTGGTAAACCAAATTTAGCTAACATCGATCATTTGTTACATCAAGGTAAATTGATTAGTCTTACGCTTTAGGTGCCAGTATACGAACAATTAAATATTGTAGTTTAAAAAACGTTTAAAATCAATGTTTCACGTCTACTCTGCCAGGGATCGAACTCATGACCTCAAGAATGACGGGCTAACGCAACAACTACTAAACAAAAAGGCGGACCCTAAGGACCTATCTCGATTTTCTTACAGGACTTTGAATTAAAAGCTGCCATCAAGTCTAAAAGACTCTCCCAGAGTTCTTGTCTTATATCATCTACAGAACTGTATTCTTCATCCACCTGGTAACAGAAAGTCCTGAATTGAATTGCATTGTGGTTCTATGGCTAGTGTCGCGGACTCTGGATCAGGAGGTTTGATGTTCGAACCTGCTCTACCACAATTTATTTTCCAAAATATAAAAAAAATTAACTCATATTCGAAAAATTAAAAAAAAACAGTTTTTCACCCATGTGTTTTTTTATAACAAATAGACAAACAAATGTTTCCATCCTTATAATTTACGCAAATAGTTCAACTTTTAATGCCATTATAGACAAGACGTAAAAAACTCTCAGCTAGAAAATGGGAATCAAGTTGTAGGAGAGGAGGTCGGACTTTAGACCTCTGATCTATGATTCCGTGACTCTAGCTAGAGGATCAGAGGCCAGTTCTATTATATTAAAAATAAGTTTATACGTAGATTTATATATACCTACTCCTGGCCTTGATTTTCTTGACACCAAGAAAAGGACAGCATAACAAATAATGAGCACTTAAAAAGAATCACGAATTGACCGATAAATAAAAGATTAATGAGTTCGTTTTCACGTTGATCCATTCATCGAAATCACTTTACTAATTTATCGATATATGTTAAAGATTTTTATAAAAAAAAGGTACATTTATATCTGTCAACTTAAAAAATCTACATGGGCTTAAACGCGTCTTTCGATATTGTGCCCTTTAATATAATATAAATTAATAAGATGTCTTTATCAAAATGCGAAGATGAAGTCGACGATTATTTTTCTTAAATACCTACGGAATAATTAAAAGTTAAAAAATACACAAATTGTTTATTTTTAAATAAGTACTAACCTTATTATATTTGTGTATTAATTAAAAAGTATTTTTTTACAGTGGCTTAAGTCAAAAACTGTCGTTTAGAGAAAAACAGTTATTAATGTTTTGTTCGTTTTTATCAGATTCAGTCGTTTTTTTATGACATGTCAAAGTGATTTTTGACTCTTGTCTTGAATTCAAATGAATTAAATACACTTTAGTAATTTCCCTTAGTCAGAATGTTTATAAAAATAAGGATTTTTGAGAGAGAATGTGAAATTTAAAAGCTTTATCGAACCTAGTGACAGTTAGTGAAAAAAAATCTTCCTGGTTATGCAGCTTACGATTGTGATAACAAAGCCATTCTTACATTGAAATCAATAAATTTTGACTTAGGACTGTTTGAAATCACTCTTCAATTGTTATTAAACAAAAAAAAACCTCCGGGACGTTTCCCCGTAGAGATAAGGAGAGTGGATAGAACGCCATACCACTTTATCTTTGACTGCAAACCTCGATTCCTATACATTCATACATCTTTTCACGTGCGCCGCACGCGCTTCTCTGCTCGTTATAGATTATTGAGCTTGTTGCATTTTTTAGAACTGATGCAATGCCCTATGCTCCGTCAGTTACGGATAAGAATGCAATTTCAATAAAACAAAAATAATTTATTTTCAACTAGAGACTTTTTAGTACAATGTACTTAGGTATATTTTATTTATTATTATTTGCCCAGAAGTCTTTTATATGACAGGTACAAAATTGCGAATTCAACCATTTCTTTACAAAAGTTAATATGTAGGTCTAATAAATATGAATTTAATATAAAATATTACATTAATAACAATAACATATTACATTAAAGAAGTTAGGTACATAATTAAATATTTTCAAAAAATAGAACAGTTTTAAGCAAACAAGTAAACAAAATGTATTATTTAATTGTAGATAAGAAAGATACAAAAATTCATTGATTTTGACAGCATTCGGTTGATGTAAATTATTTTGATTTCATCGCCGTGAGAATGAACAATTTTATAAATATCGTTCAAAAAGGCTGTATTACGAAATGTATTAGTAAATTTAATTTAATTGAAACACTCCTAATGCTTTAGCTTAAGTGAGAAAATAAGATATTTTAAATCTTTAAGTACTTTACCCTAAGTACCGTTCAAATTGTACCTACCGTAGGTAGTTAGAACATTAGCCATTCATAATGACTTCTGTTGAACAAATAATGAGATTCATTGAACAGAAATATTGCCAAATACAGAGAATTTAAAATTATAATACTCTATTAGCGGATTCAACCGCAAACTAAGCACAGGTAGAAGTTTGAATTCAGTGCACAGAGTTAACCCTTTAATGCATTTCGTATTCATTTGAATGCAAAGTACAATAACATTTATTCAAAAACACCTATCTTTATATATATAACTAGCGGAACCGACAGACGTTGTCCTGCCCGAACGTTACTTGCCTGCTATTAGCTTGGAAAAATACTTTTCATTGATAAGTAGGTACTTAGTTACTTGTTTGTGATTAAATTCCAAAACAAAAAATGATATTATTCAAATATTGAATTTAAGTAGGTAGGTACCTAGGTACTTGTTTATGGTTGAATTCCAAAACATAAAATTAATATTTTTTTCAAATATGGCATTATTGCAAACGTCAAACTCCGGTCTTCTCACCAACAGGGGGGTGTACTTATGTAGAAATACTTTTTTTAAATGTATTGAATTTATTATTATTTTTACTACTATACTTTCCATTTTTGTGTAAATACATTCTCCTCGAATGCAACCCTGGTAGATCTATGAATAAAACATTTATGCTCCTTACTTATTTTTTACATATTAGATTGAAGATTTAAATCTACGAACACGCTCAGCGCAAAGATCTATATTTCTCTGAAAACTGCACGTAAATTAAAAGAGGAGTTCAGTGACATCACACGTCCAAAGGAATTATATATATAAAGATTAATCTGTACGTGTGATGTCACGTATGTGATGTATGACAGCTAAAAGCCTTCCGAAAAAGGTTTAAACTTGTGGTGAGCGGAAAAGCAATATAAATTATATTTAAAAGTGGGTATCTTTGTACCAAAAAATTATATTAAAAATCAAACTTGTATTACGTGTCTTGTATCAAATAAATATCCTTAAGTAAGTGCAAAAATACAGAAATTAGTAGTGAGAGTTTCTAAGTGATATACGTCCTCTTGCAATAAATACATTTGGGGATTTGTATATATATTTTTACCCTATTTTATGCATATTATCCATTGTTTTGACATTTAATTAGTGGAATAAAATAACAAATAAAAAAATCCTTGTGTTTCATATTTCAAGCTACTAAAAAATAAAACTGTTGTTTATATTTCAATTAAATCATCCTCAACGCGCATTATGCGCAAGATCTCAGGTTCAGTAACTGACAAGAAAGGCATGCAAAATTATTTGTTTTGAATTTTGTGGACTGGAATCTAAGAATGAGCGTTTTGCCTTCATATAACAAATAATCGAGAAACGCTACAATTGCTTAACAATGCATTGCTTTTTGCATAGTTGGATGCGGATAAGAGTAAAAAGAAAAAAAACATGTTTTCATTTTCACCTAATGGATAAGATTTATTTTTTAACTTGGTGGTTTAAATCCCCACTGAAAAAACCAGCGATTTTCGCAATTGGTTTTGGTAGGTAGGATAAAATTGACTAAGGGCAATATTCCCTCCCTCTGTATATGTGCACAAAGTGTTTAAATACATAAATATATCTTCTTTTCTGTAGTATTACGTAAAACGATGCTTTCACACGATTTTTTTAGGTGTCATAAAGAAAGGTCAGTGAAGAAACTTATAAGAAAAAAAAATACTTTCACAAATAATAGTGATAATGCATTTCCATTGATATTTGGCTTCGTATTCAAATAAACGCAACATGTTTTTAAGGGTTAACAGTGTAACTTCGAAACAGGGTAGGTACTTACTACGCTTGGTACATTATAGGACATCATTATAACCTCATTAGGCTAAGGGTTGAGTAGATTTGAATGGGGAGTTAATATTCATTGATAATTAAAATTCACTTGAAAACGTGTCTTATCTAATTCACCTGTAAAGCTTTATTAAATTGAAATAAAAATAATGTCTAATTATTTAACCAATATTGATAGTTCCAGGTAATCTCTTTGAAATTAAATACTTTGGAATTACTTCTAATGTGATGTGATTATTATATGTGTTTCGTCCATTATCATTCCCTTTTCCACACTAAGTTGTGCATAGGGTATTGTAATGGTAAACGAAATGCAGCTTAGATTGAAGAAGGTAAAGATCAGTCTTACCGTCGAGGAGCAATGAAAATGTTCATTTCGTTAAACCTTTTAAATCATTGTTTCACGTCCACCTTGCAAGTAGTCGAACTCAGAACGTCAGAATGGTTGGCAAACGCGTCAACCACGACACAAGGAGGCGGACTTATCTCTACTCTATTTCCTTTTTACATGATTTTTACCCGAGAGTAGCCATCGCGGCGAAAACACGGGTTAAGGGTTTTGGTTATATTTCACGCAAACAACTGTGTTCTTCATTCGCCTAAACACAGATATACTAGTTTAATATATATATATATATATATACATATGTGTGTATAAATGAACATATGTATATACTTATTATTATCGACAACCCCGATTTTTACCTAGGAGTAGCCATCGAGTAAAAAACACTCGTCCAGGGCTCCGGTTCTACTTCACTCACAGAATTGAAGTTTTTTAACACAGAAAAACGATATTCACCAAAAATTAAAACAATTTTTAATTTCGGGTCAATTTGACATTATTCAATCACTTTTTTTTTTACCAAAATTAATTTTTCCTTTTCGATACATGTCTACAGGTAAAGTTGTGAATTATTTCAATGGAAATAATAACGGTCCTCTAACACCTTAATACAATACTGAAAAGGGCCCTGCCTTTCCATTCTTATCATGTCCTGTGAAGTCTTAATCCTTGCTGGTAGTGCGGCACGCTCAAGTAACAGTACTAAGCCTTTATTTTCATTCATGGAAAAATTACCTACAATTATTGAAGTATTTGAGAAGTTCTTTTCTTCTTTCATACGTGATATTATATTTATTTTTCCGATGAAAACCTTGGCATGCTCTCCTAAGCCGTATTTATATTATTTAGAGGCAAAATTAGCAGTTCAAAATGAAGTACCGGTGGCGACCCTAATATGGAATTGGAAACACAGGGATGAAAGTAGGCTGAATGCTGTCGAAATGTAATCTCGCAGGAAAAAGTGTGGCAAAACTATGTACGAAAGATGCATAAATGTAGAGATCCGTACATTATGTAAGGTTGAGATAAGCATTATTGACAAAGTCAAGGAAGGACCTCTGCTTTGGTTTGGACATGTAGAGCAAATGGACAGCGAAAGAACGACAAAAATATGCGTATTTTTTGTACAGAAATAAAAGAAATGTAGCTTCCCATTTACATTTATGTTATATTTTTTCTTTTTGCGTAGGTACTTTCAAAATGAATTGTGTCTATTGATTCCATTATTAAATGTCATTCCTTTGTATTTTTCATTTGAAAAAGTTTTTAAAAACGTCCAGTTCTGTTGCTGAGGGGCTGTTTTGTGGAAAAAAAATGCTTTCATTTTGATTATTGTTAATTTATGATAAAGGTATAATTTCATGTCTTAATGTAATACTTATTTTTTCAACAATATTTTGAGTTTGTCCAAATTTTTGTAGACAAGACTGGATTCAACTCCAGGGAGTTGTAATATGTTAATATAAACAGCTCCCCAGGGGGAGCTGTATATATTAACATATTACAACAGAGATGAAGAACATTTAAGAGAAGGTAATTTAGAAGTCTAGGCATCTACTGGGCTTATGACTTGTCATTGGCTGGTTTAAGTGGCCACAAAACAAAAATTTGGACAAACTCAAAATTATTGTTGATAAATCCACCTGGTCCATAAAGAAGTATAGAAATTGAGAAAATAACATTTTCAGGCGTTGCCTAGTATGCAAGTGAAATAATTCAATTCGATTAATCTCACCCGCATAAATAAAGGTTTCAGCTCTTTAACTTTACAAACATCAACATATGAAAGAATTGAAGGAATATAGATGTTTAAATATGGGCAGAATGGTGAATGTTACACAGTGTGTAAAGTGGCCACTTAAACCGGCCAATTACAGGTCATAAGCCCTGTAGATGCCTAGACTTTTATATTAACTTATTTGTTCATTTAAAAAATAAATATTAATCAACACCTAAAGCCCAGTAGTGTTATGACTAGTAAGTACCCACGATCGCCTCATCACTCCGTGTTCGATTCCCGGTGAGATAATAATAATTTAATAATTTGTGCCGTAATTCATGTCTGCAGGGGTGTGGTCCGTTGGTAGTGTCGAAGACTTGCGAATAAGAGGTCTAAGATTTGAACCTAACTGCGATTTGAAATACGCGCAAGTATTATTTTTATGTAATATCAAAACATATAGGTAATTTATCAATGTTGCTTCTCGGTTTGTTGTGCAAATATGTATTTAAAAATAAATATACCTTCATTATTATTTATTTACTTTTATTTAGGTCACCTTTTTAAAAAAATAATTTTAATTTTTGGTATTTTCAATGGTATATATTATGTAAGATTCCCTTATCATTTTGTTGTATCCCAACTCAACACAGGGCTCTTGGCCTCATTGAGTTAGGGATACGTTATTATTTTTTTATAAAGTATGAAATCGGTGAATAAATAAATTAATAAAAATAAATAAAGTATTTACTTCTTCAAGGTGTTTTAGGGAGGTAGTCATAGAATTTAGCTAGCCCGCCAATTTTTTTTGTCATTTTGGCGCTTAAAAAAAAGGGTTGACCCTTGATTGTGGCTTTAATTACTGATTTTTTAAGAAAATCATTGAATATTTTCTTATGTGAATCAAAAATGGATCACTCTCATTATTTAAGTTAGATTTGCGATAATTAGCTAGCCAATTGTCTTTTTATTGAAAAACTATCGTTATAGTCAAAGAGGTTCGTGGCAAAAAACAGTTGCATCATCGCATTACAAGAATGATAATATCAATCAGTAGACGCTGGTGCGAGTGGATATTTATATAAATATTGCATCACATCAACACGGATATGTTGGGAGACATAACGTCATGGAGTATCGTCCAGTCATATCCATCAGCACATCATTGATCATAAAATGATTTTCTGTAAATTGATAAAAAGTCAAATTAAAATAAATATACCAAACTTGATTCAGTAAATATTCGTATATGGCCACTTATTGACTTTTTGATGTCTACCAGTTTCTAAACATACTTGTTTCTTTATCAGGATACTAATGACATTAGCGCGTTAATACTAAAACGCAGTTAACACATAGGCAATTCACTATTGTTTTGTCCCAGGACTCAATCAAAGAAAGAAAACAACACAAAAATTGTCCCGGGACATTGACACCGCGATGCACAAGCATGCTACGAGTATCATCGCGGAACATTTATTACCCCCACCACCGCGCGTGACCACATTGTTCTCATGTAAACACGAACGGACAGGACTTTGTGATTAAAGCGATTAGCTTGAAGTGAACGTATCGCTCCCAAAAAAATGGTTTTTATTATATGGTTCTTCCTTAACAATTTCAATACATCTCGGTATGAAATAAGTAATATTGTTTGTGAATTCACTCTTAACCAACGCCGTCGTGTATTCATTTTCGTACCGCTCAAGTGTGAACTGTGGCCGAATTTTCGTATTGTCCCAGCGTTCTGTCCTGCGTGGTCCAGGCTGTTTATGGAGCTGAGACAAGACAATATTATCGTCTATTGTATTGTCCACATATAAATGGCTCTCAAAATACAATGTACACTTAACCATCACCACAGCACATATACGAGTAGTATGTTTGTGTTTTTCCACATCCGCTCCTAAGTGGAGCATGTGGACATCTTCAGACGCCTCCGGGAGATCCTATTGCTAGTTAGTACAGAAGTAGAAGCGAAAACGCCTTCTCCTACGATGATTTCACGTCCCTTAGTTCCACGGAATAATGCCGAATGATACATAGATGGCCTACCTGGACGGAAGGAGTCCGCAGGTGTAAAGAAGATGCAACTTGTGTAAGGGCTCTCCTGAGGCAACTGCGGCACGTGTCCGATCCAAGTCCACCGCCACACTATCAACTTGCCCATTATAGGAGTTCAATGTGAGTTATGAAATTGAACCACCTTATGCCTAATATTCTTCTCAAGAACCTATTCTCAAAATTGCGAAGTTCGGTGTTGTGAATTTTGGTAATGTGCCAGGATTCGTATACACATAGGAAAATGGCAGCATTAAAAAAGAGCTGGGAGTGTGGCTAGGAACACCAGGCGCCACATTCAACAGTATGAAGGCTGACTGTAGATTGGATATTACTGAAAACCAAATGCCGCCTATGACACACCTGCGTAATTCCTATACTCTTCTACGGATGTAAATCTTGGCGCCACACCGAGGCCCAAAGCAGCAAAATGCTTAGTTTTGAAAATAGATGTTTTAGAAGAATCTTAGATGTGCGGTAGTTTATCTTTGTCAGGAATTTTTAAAAATAGAACAAATGCAGCAAACTCTGGTATTTCTGGTAACAAGAGTCATCAAGCGAATGCGACAAGGGTGGTTGTGTCATATACTGTGGATGCATCCTGATGGCATTAAACACGTTTGCCTACTCTACAAAACAGGTTCTTGACATACCAGACGACTCCTACTGGAACTTGAGCGGATGCACAGGAGCTGGCAGCCGACAAAGAATCCTGGAGGTTTTTTTGTGGATACCATACTCTTCAACAAGGGAGTGGATATGGAATGATTTTGATGATTATTAAATTATCAAGATACGTGTGAAAAATATGTTATCCCCGAAATGCAAACAGATGTTTTGTATTTTGATTGAATATTAATTAGCACCATCCTATTTCTGCACCTCATGGTGCATAGAGCACTGTTTTGCTACACCAACTGCAGCGTATACTTTTTATTCTGTTCTTTTTACGTAGGACGATTATTCTTATGCTTCGGATGCATGTCTATTGGTTATTCTAGTGTTTTCTAGTTTTTTAAATAAATATTTAATATCAACCATGGCGGGAATCGAAACTGAGACTGCTAACATGATTAATTTGACCATGAAGCGGACAATAAATTAGTTTGTAAATAAATCATCATTATCATCATCATTCCACGCCCGCTCCCTAGTTGGAGCATATGGTATCCACAAAGATCCTCCAGGCATCTCTGTCGGCTGCCAGCTCATGTGCATTCACCCGAGCCAAGTCCACGTCCCGCAGTTTCAACATGAACTGCCGACGAACAGTCAGCAGTGGACATCCAGGATGTTGAGAACCTGATGAAAATACAGTAGGAAAGCGTGGTTAAGGCTCTCAGGAGGCATCCGCAGTACTAGGCCAAGCCAACTTATTACTTCCGCACAAAGTCAAACCACAGCACGCCCAAGATTCTTCTGAGACACCTATTTTCAAAACTCAGCATTTTACTGTTTTGGGCCTTAGTGAGGTGCCACGATTCGCATCCATAGAGAATAGGTAAATGAAAGTTAAAATAATTAAAATTAGCGTATAACGTAGAATTGATTTTACAATTAAAATGTACAGCGCTCTTGAAGTGATT
Organism: Micrasema longulum; assembly: GCF_059751315.1. Taxonomy (NCBI): domain Eukaryota; kingdom Metazoa; phylum Arthropoda; class Insecta; order Trichoptera; family Brachycentridae; genus Micrasema; species Micrasema longulum. The sequence goes on from NW_028279347.1 coordinate 12,726, forward strand.
AGGTATTCACAAAACAGCGGTATAAAAATTGACATAGATTACCATTATTATTTTAATGATATTGATGATGTGAATTTTAAAAGTTTAATAAAGGTGAAATCAGCAGATGCGAATAGGGAAATGATGATGATGACATTAATCATCAAATAAAATTATTGTAATTGATTTTTGTAATTTGTTCGGCGTGAAATTTCACTAACATTTACGAAACAGTAAGTTGCTAATAAATCCCATAAAACTACAAGTACTAAGGCATAGTTGTAAATCAACCCAAATGCATCCCTTTAAATCCCCTTTGGCTTTCTGTTGAAGAATCTACGATTACTGAAAACAATCGAATTGTGTGGAGACGTTTTAGCAGGTCAACAAATTAAAATTATTTCCTGGATTTTTCGCCTAAGTAATGACAACCACACCTTCTGAAAAGAAACGATACCGATGACCACTAAATGGGGTCGTAAGCACCGACGTTTTAAACAGAAAGGAAAAAAGGATGCTACGAATGAATGGTTGAAAGTGCTTGAAAGGATTAGGATGCTTCTGAATTCATTTAAAAAAAATTCAATTACCGCACGATTTTGTGAATATTGTATTTTTCTTTAATCGAATCATCTTATTACAATTTTATCAACTTATTACTAACATTTATAAAAATTTATTATTAAATATGATTTATTATCTTCTCCAAGCTAGCTCTTGTATGGCTGTGATGTCACACTAGTCTACATACGATAATTCAAGACTTGATATAAGTAGCTCTCTTATTTTTTTAAAAGATGAAGTTGTATTTCTTGTCATCTTTAAATAGACATTTTTTTACAGAATTTGGAAACGATTTTTTAAATAAATATACTGGATTTAAATACGAAAAATATTTTACTGTGCTACGCGAAGAATGAATGTCGGCCATTGCAGCAATACATCTGTATAAGAGAGAGCGCGAAGATAGAACTCATAACAAGGAAGACAGAGACACTTCTGTAGCCGGTGTTATATGAAATAGATTTAGTCTTTTATTGATAGTAATTGGAGACGCGCCTATGTGATATGAGCTGTGTATTGATGATTTTTAATTAATTTCCTGTATAACAGGGCTAGTATGCATGTTTATAAATTACGGAAAATATTTTTTTTAACAGTATGTCACCTTGTTTTTTTTGTGTCTGAACTTAAGAATATTCCGTCTTTTGCTTGCGGTAACACGATGTTACACCACCGCGCGTAAAGGAATTATTTACCACAGTCTTTTAAGACCTAGAAGCGTTACGGATATTATTGTTAAATTATTATTATGTTGCAATTTTTTTTTTCAAAGGCGGTTCAGATCGGTTGAGTTTTTTTTGGTTCCTGTCATTAATCAATTCCTTGTAAAAATGACAGAAATGCAATGTGAGACAAGACAGATTTTAAAGAAAAAGTTATATTTAACAATGTTTTGAGTGTGTCCAAATATTTGTAGACAAGGACTGGATTCAACCTCTTAGTGAGCTGTTTATATTAACATATTACAACAGAGATGAAGAACTTTTTAGAGAAGGTAATATAGAGGTGTCGGCCTCCGTGGTGTAGTGGTCAAGATGCTTGACTTACACACGGAAGGTTTTGGATTCGATTCCCGGTGAGAACACAAAAAAAAATCATTGTGATTTATCTCAAGTCTGGGAGTTCTACGATGTAATTCACCACTGTAATTGGGCCTCCTGGCCTGTTATGGTGCAAAAAAAATATAATAGCCATCCACAGAGCTTATGACCTGTCATTGTCTGGTTTAAGTGGTCACTTTACACACTGTGTAACATTCACACTTTCTGCCTGTATTAGAACATCTTTATTCCTTCGATTCTTCCAACTGTTGACAATTTAGAGAGCTGCAACCTTCATTGTTGCTGGTGAGATTCATATGATTGAATTATTTCACCTACATACATTAGGCAACACCCGAAAATATTTTTCAATTTCTATACTTCTTCTTGGACCAGGTGGATTTATCAATAATGTTTTGAGTTCACAAGCCATGTGGATGCCTAAACTTCTATATTACCTTCTCTAATAAGTTCTTCATCTCAGTTTTAACATGTTCCTATAACTGAATTTGATTCAAGTGTAAATTAACACAGTTTTAATTACCAAACGTGTAATCGCAACATCGCAGGAAGAATGATAATATCCGACAAAAGCCTTCCATACTATTCGCCAAACTCACAATAAAAGGAACAATGCAATCATTACAGTTAAATCAAAGGAAAGGAAAGCAGCTTAGGATCGAAATGTTTCAATTAATCAAATAAATTTCAAAAACGTGAAACCGTCGACTGCCTGTTGGGGTTTAAATTAGCTAAAGCTTTTGCAAACTGTAAATGTTTTGTAAAATATAATAAAATGTTTTACGTAGACATATTGTTGCCGAATTTTCATTTCATTTCATTTTTTTTGCACCACAACAGGCCAGGGGGCCCAATTACAGTGGTGAATTACATTACAGAACAACCAGGCTTGAGAAAAATCCCATTTTCAATTTTTGTGTTCTCACCGGGAATCGAACCCGGAACCTTCCGTGCGTGAGTCAAGCGTCTTGACCACTACACCACGGAGGCCGCCTAATTATGTCATGTAATATTTTTAATTTTAAAAATTGCTTTGTCACAAATATTTGTTGAAACCTCCCAAAACTACCGACGAGTTTTTTTTACCTTTTATAAAATTTCTCCCCTTAAATATGTTGTGATGTGTTTCTTATCATAGTGGCTTGAATTAAATTATATATTTTTTGCATATTTTAATTATTTCCTTCACTTTTATCCGATCTTTGCAATTCATCATGAATGCAAACTTCAATAAAAAAAGTGTCGTGATAAGTTTTTGGTGTCAAGATTTTATTTTAATTATTTTTACTAAAAGCAGCTAAAAATCAAAAAGCTCACTCGAGAACCAAACCCAAGATTTCATGTAATATGAACTCCATCCAACCACTGTATATAGGTAGAATATTTACAACCAACCAAAATCACGATAAAGATTAAATGGGGAAAAGGGTGTATCAATTTTTAAGTAAAAGACTGTGTATATAAGTGGAATAATCTGTCTTTGGTTAAAAATTTTACATTTCATTCCAGAAAATTAATAATTACATCAATTCTTTTGTTTAATAAATTATATATTTACAGAGTTCATAAATATTAAAATAAATTGTATTTACGTCACATTACTTTATGCATCAAATAATAAAAGTTCTTTATTGAATAAAGGCTGGATAATAAAGAGATACGAATGATGACCTAATTACTTTTGCACAAAATCGTCGCCCTAAAGAACCATTATTAATTTGAAAACATAAAAAGAAAATAGTAAAGATAACATAGGAACATTACTATTTTATAATGGAAAAAGATTTAAATAGTAAATTTAACATTATAATAAATGAATTATATCACAGACATAGTTAGCAAACCATAAACAATATTAATTTAACACTTATCTTTTGAAATTGATTTATTTTCATCGACAAGATGTTTGATAGCCATTTTTAGTTTTGTTGGTTATGAAAGACTTCACAGCCTTGTTTTAGTAATTTCGTATTGATAGGAAAAAAGTTAAAAAACAGTTTTTCTGTTCCATTTTTTCTTACGCAAAATTTTCCATATTAAATTTATTAGTAATTAATTTCAAGAGAGTATTTCAAGGGGTGTCTTAACCAGATAAAGAAATAACAGTACTTTAACTTTTTTACTCTGGACAGTCAGAAAAACAGTAGAAATACGAAACACTGATAAGTAGAGTAAGGTCTATAAGAATTGAATATTACGTATAAAATAAATAACCTAGTAATAATTTATTAAATAACATCTAAAACTAACTTACAACAAATCACTTATATTTCATTATAAAAATCGTTGGATCTAATAAATTAATCAATAAATAAAATACAATATTTCTTATAAAATGCGTAAAAATTTATATTCATGGCCATATTTCGATGTCTCGGTAGGAGAATGACTAAGTTATTTTTTTAAAAACTTCAATTTATCTATCGTAGCTTAAAATTATTCTTACCGGAGATGATAATAACAGAAACAATTATCATCAATATTCACCAAAAATTTACTTTGTTTCAAAAAGGGTATGGCAAAAAATGGCTCAACAGTCTAATTAGTAATATTTTTACAACAAACTATTACAAACATTTCATGTGTTCCAAGATAATTATTGCCTCTGTAATAATTCTCAGTACATATTATTTTAACATTCAGATTTTTTTTTAATTCAATGAATTATTCTAAAAATCGTTATTTCAGATGAACTAAAGGATTTTCTTTGTCAAAATTACTGTGTTAATTGCAGGAAAAAGTAAATAAAGACATCATTTATGTCAAAGCTGAGTATTTTTGAAAATATTTGTATCTGAGTCAAATAAAAGTAAATCTGATTATGTTATATACAATTTGTATTTACAACTACGTAGAAAAACGTATAATTATTTATAAGACACTGTAAAGTAACTTAAGAGTTGCAGTGAAATATCAACAAGTCCATTACAAGATCTGAGAGGTATTTATATCAGTTCATACAATTTACCTACATTAGCACGATACATTTCGTATAACATTTTCTACTGCCAATCTACTTAATACTTGATATAACATTTAAACTAGATATTTCGACCAATTGGATAAAACTATTCGAAATATTTAGATACTGATCAAGGCGTCAATAAATAATGTCATCAATTTAATATAATGGAGTACACAGAACATAATATAAGACGACAATATTAATTTTGTTATACTTTAGCAGGCCAGTACAATGAGCCAAAGATTTGCGGCATAATCCACACAGAGTTTGTATTGATAGGTAACAATTCATTACACAAGCGAATTTCACTACTTTCTGAAGACCCGACGATACGGAGAGGAAAAACACAAATTAGGCACGGCCTCTTCCACGGCCAAATCAAGGCATTTTGGAGCTGAAGAACTCAAAAATCTTGATAACGTACTCCAGAGCGTTCATGTAGTCTCTGTATATTAACCAATCTCTCAAATTCCTATAGGAATCACCCAAATTTCGAAACTCGTCACTCATAATGTCGCGAGTAATGTCTGGGCGGCGCTCCACGTTACGTTCTATGATGGCGACCTGCAGGCAAAAGAAAAAGAACGTTAGCCACTATAACAACAACGAAAAAATATTTGTCATTAATTAAATGAATTTTATTTTAAAAAATGTCTGTGCGGTTTAATATTTACCTGAATTTCGCAAAGCACAGCGCGTAGCTTATACTCCGCTCCAGTGAAGAGATCTCTGAATGGAGCGGAATTTGCACGTTGGTCTCTCGCGACTTGTTCCAAGCCGACAGCGAATCTCTGAAGATATTCGTACGAGTCTGCTAGCGTCCCGTCAAGATTATTCTGCGAACAAAATAATAAATAGGTTAAATCACATTCGATACAAAGTTATCATTAGATATGCTTAAGTTGTTCTACGTGAAACTGGGAACGGCGATTTCTGGAAGGCGATATCTTGTTTTTAATATATTTTTGAGTCTCTTATTACGTATGTACAGGTCCGAATGTTGCTCTGATAATTGCGTTTTGATTGCTAGTTACACTCGAACTGGAATATGACAAGTATCTCAAGTGCCATTGCGTGACAGAATTAATGAGAAACAAATCTTACTTATGATGACGGATCCGGAGTAGTCATGCTGCATCCAAATTAAAGGCTCGCGGTGCATGTCCGTCGAGTTTCGAAATTTTGAAACTTAAGATGCATCAAAACTATTATATTTTACCAAGGTCACCGACTCGAAAAGGAATCGTGGCGTGATACTAGACAGCTAGTGCAAAAAATATTCGACTCCTAGCAATGATTAGCAATTTATAGACGAAGTCAAAATTTACATCGAAAGTGATGTGTTTAACCTGAAGAGAGACGACTATAATTATATTTGACGGAGCATGATGGAGATCGTCATATTCAGGCGAGTCGTCTGGCACCCAGCATATCACGCACACCTTACAGACATCAAATTAAAGTTACCAAAAATCTTTCACGCTACTCAAAATCGAAATATGCACCTACGTTTGCAGAAATAAACGGATAATTGGTTCCAAATTTATCTTTGAAATCCGTCACGCCATAAAGTTATATTGATATCACACCCAAGGTTAAGGTAAGACAGGTCAAAGCCTCGCACCACACACAGCCCGAGGCAAGGATCACCCTCCAAACACTTTTGTATTTCTTTATGTTTCCCAGAGACAAATTACATCTATTGCCTACCTATCGTACAAATTAAAGAAACCTCTAACAAAGTTTAGGCGTACAATAAAATTGATCTATTAATTTACATACAAAAAAAGTTACCTCGATTTTTTTTAGGTGTTCAGCGGGTACTTCACCACCCAGCGCTTTGGGAATCTTCTCCTTACTCGGCAACCAGTCATAGTGATTCTGGAGCCAAGACTTGTGATGTTCGTCATAATCCATTTTAAACGTTTTCTTAACCTGTAACAAAGAAAAATAAATATTAGTATCGAGAAAAATAGTAGGTATTTCAATGACTCCTCGTTTCTTAGCAAGCCCTTCCAAGATTAAATTGTTTCGAAGAAATGTAATCACTAAATCATTCGCGAAGAAGTTGAAAGTTTTTAGATTACTAACTTCGGTGAAAAGTAATCAGCAGATTAGCCCTAATAGTAATTTATCAATTTGCGACTACAGATCCCAGTGACTAACACTTTCCACTAAAAGAGTAAAATAATACCACTATCCGAAGCGTGACTCCAGCTGAAAATTAGCAGATTAACGTTCTGATGCACCTCGTGTGATTCCTATGCGTCAACGCTAGGCGCTAGCAAACTCAACAATACATAATTATGCATGAAATACGCACGCGACATTTCACCAAGTCGTTTAAAGAAGACGACACACCCAATTTATCGGTCAATTTTATCGCCTTGCGCCGGCATCACGTGTTACTTAAAACGACTGCGAAGCAAGCCTCAAAAAATATATCAAACACCCATATTACATCATATGATGTGGCTTTAGGCATCGACCGTTCCGTTTTCCAAGAAAAACCCGTCGATTTCAAACGAATCGGACCTGCACAAGAACAACTGTGTTCCCCTCTGCGATTAAAAAGGTCACAGGTATATTTAATAATATTACCTAACGGAAAATAATAAACATGTGTTTGACATGATATTTTTATTTGTCATAGGCATGAGCATGGAATAAGATTTTTTTTCACTTCAGAGTAAACATTTGACACGTGACCCGGTCACGCGAAGGTTTGAGACGGTTAACCCGCGAGTTTTATATTACATTATTCGCAGTAGGTACTGGGAAATTATCGATCCGAGTTTACTCATTGAATATGATGTCATATCGTTAAATATCTCAGAATTTTGTGTTGTTTCGTAGTAACGGTTTTAAACACGAGCACTTAACTTCGCTTTCTGGAAAGCTAGTTGAACATTAATATCGTTTTTCTATTTGGTTTTATAATTGCACTAATTTCATAATACACAATTTTATTATATACTTATTGATATTACGATGGGCACGTGCAATCCTGTTTAAATCATAAATCTCGCAAAAAGCTATCAAATACCGGTAGTAATAGTAATATATGTTAAGATCACAACGCAATTTTATGATGTTGAATCGCTAATTACAATGTTTGTCAAATACAATCACTAAATACGCGTATTGTGTATTATTAAGTAATAATAACAACCAGACAAAATCGATTAAAGAAGAAAAAAAATTCCAGGGTTATTACAGATTGAAAAATAAATAAGCGGTAAGTATTGCTACTAAATTCCCGTTTAAATGTACCTTAATGATCATTTGATCATTGGTCATTTGACCTACGCAAGTTGAATCATCTTTTTAAACTTTAAGATGCAATTATTTTGTTTTAAGACACTTCTCTTTGCAACATTATGCCTCTTATCACATCAGTCTCACATTCCTTGTTACAATGTAAGTACAATGTACATATCCCGATAAAGAAAGATGCCTAGTCTGGTATTGGAGCGTAGGTTGTGGTGCCAAGCAGTCTCCCAGCGTCTGGGTGATAAAACAATTTTGTTTATAGGAGCAACTCATTCAACAGAAAAGATAAGACCTTCATTATTAAATTAATTTCAGTTGTTATTATGTAAACAAATATTTGTCGGATGAAAAATGTTCCGGTATCGAAAGATAGTTCGTGTGTGGTATTGGAAATACTTTCCCAAGGCTTTGTAAAGTTCCGATTGGAATTCTTTGTATCAGCATAGTGTCAGCTGCTGTCAACACCTGCGCTTGTAATTTGCTTAAGTAATCACAGCAACGGCAAATACTTTGAATAAATGCGCATCATTGAACAAATTGTGATTTAAGTAGTGCATAAAATAATCTGTTTTTCGTTAATTTTTAAATGTACCGAGTACTTGTATTACGTGCATAAAATTGAGTTTTTATGTAGGTTGATACGAACGCAGTTGCACATATTGGCATGCGTTATAATTGAATGCAATCATAATTGCACATATGATTTGCATCAGTATTGTTCTCAATATATGTAAATTTCTCCGGGCAGAAGAAGTTTTTAGGAGATAACAGCAACAGCCGATTGTCGTCCAGTATGCCCAGACTGCATGCCGCCACAATGTTAGCGCCCACCAGCGAGTGAGCGAGACGGCCGTATGTGTCTGTGTTATGTCCGATCACCAATTCTGGCGTCATCAGTCATAACCAGTATGCAAGTTCAATTTCCAACAAGTGCTATTTATCGGCTCCTAATAATACGAACCTCAGATAACGTTCTCGCGAAATCACCATCTTACAATAAGCAGATGTTTGTTATTTTATTAATGAGAATTGAATTTGATTGAATAGTATGTCAAAAACTCAAAACAAATTTGAGATTATTAATGTAATAAAATAATGATTTACGTTTTGTTAAGTGGAATGAGCTATTCGTGCTGTTGGTATTTTTATTTCCGGTACGATGCGTAGATTGGTAACTGAAAATATTAAGTTATACGAAAACGCAAATAACTTTTGATGAAAATCTATAAATAATACTGTTAGGGTGACAAGTCAGTTTACGAAATGACAGTTTCCTTCAAAAGTTGTCGCGTACGGAATAACAAATATAGCTGAAGTCTGCACTGTCTTTTCTCGGGGCGATGTGCATCCGATTGTTCAAGTTATTAGGGGAGGCCACACGCAGACAACAAGAGAGCAATCAAATAATAAAGCGAGGATTACTTAGTGAGAAAAATAAAGAATCGACGGGTACATCAAAAGTATCAAAAACAATAAGCCGAAGTAATTAGAATCCCACGTACATAATGCGCATGTGAATTTACTCGCGATTGTTTGCGCATGCGTCACCCGACCCGCGTGTACCACATTGCAGCGAGATAAAGTGCATGATACATTATTCATATCTGAAGATCTACAGTCTGTTTCCATATTGGAAATCCCGGTGAATTCAGAAAACTAATTTTTCATAAATATAATGTTTTCCCAGCTGATCGTTGAATACAGACAAGATGCTTACTACTTTTCTTCGGAAATATTGGCTAAGCACACGCGAAGGATTTTTTTTTTCTTTAAACACTTTGTATGCATAATATGAGGACGGGTTTATCTCCTTAAGGCATTTTTTTCCTACCTACCCGAACCGTTTAATTTAAACAAATAAATGGCAAATATGAATATACTCTAGGAACGTATATTACAACCCTTTCAATTAAAATTTCATTATGAAACAAGATATTTATTTTATTTTTAATTGAATATAAAAATAACAGTGTACCACGAGGTAAGGAGAGGGTAAAAGTGGCAAGAAAATAAGGAGGGGAAAGGAAAAACTCAAATATAAGAAAGGTACCATTTCAATCGTGATTTAAATGTAAATAAAGGGCGTATCTGGCTGCTATCTACTGCTGTAAAAAGGAATTGGCGAGGCAAAAAAATTAGAACAGTAAATAGGTATCGGAAGCGTTCTCTTGTTGCTAGAAAGAAAAACTACCAAATGTTGTGATTGGGGTTAAAAGAACTTTCTCAGATAAATGGAAATAATTGAAAAATAAATTTAAAGACGGACAGTAATATTATCATTTTGATAGTTAAATAATCAGTAAGTATAAGAAAAAAAAACCTTTTAACTTGTAGTTTCAGTGAAATTTTTGTATCTTTTTTTCGTTAATGAAACGGTTAACATTTAATGGATAATAGCGGTTGGTATCACGTCAGTAGGACATTGAGTTACATCCTTCTCTACGCGGATAGGAAGCTCATTATCTTTTGGGACATCTTAACGTCCATACGACGTGCTCAGATATGCCGGGAGTGAGAAAAGACAAAGTTGATACTGCTCGGCAGTCCAAAGACTAAGTCCGTTGAATCAAACAACAATTAAAATAGGTGGACATAGCGAGCATTATCGACTGTTGAAGACAATTCAAAAATTCCGTCACATATACGCGCTAATATGACAGGTGAATCGACTTGTAGTCCAGTCTATGTACATACATCACACAATGTCTGCGTCGGAAGAAGCAGTGTCCCTTCAACGTATCTCAGTATTAAAAAATCTATCGTATTTATTTTTTGAACAGATTTAGAAAGAAAAATATCTTTTCTGAATCACAACTGATTGTTATTCAAGCGGTGCATTGAATTTTAAAGGCAAAAAGAATTTCAATCGAGCGAGACATTAAACTGTTTCGGATTAGAATGAGATATGCGAAATCGGTCGGCTTGATATTGATGTTTTTGGTGCAACATTTATTGAATCGAATTAAGCAATATAATTTAGATGTCAAAATGTCGACTGAGTGTTACAATTCACATGCACATAACTGGATCATTGTCACTTCCATGACTTAATTATTATTTAAAAAAATATTTATTTATTTTTTGTTTGGTAATCATTGTTTCGATTGCGCGCGGCCCACGTGGGGGCACGTGAAGTGCATGAGCAATAAGCTGGAGAGGAAGTCGGGGACGATGGTTTAGCTGATGTACCTACCTCTCTCCAATTCTTCCTTCACATGCATCACGGTGCAACACTTGCACTTGGCTGTAGATAATTCCACCACTTCGAATTCCGGTCCGACAAATTATTAGGCGCAAACAGAAGAAGAAACAGAACAGATCTGTTAGTGTAGATAGAGTCGAATAACCGACGTATTAATCATCGGATGAGAAAAATTTTCACCGATACATTAGAATGTTTTTTTCTGGCTTGAATACTGTTGAATATCGTTAATTTCGCAGCATATTTTAGTAAAATAATAGCGACGGCGCAAACAGGAGTGGGTTACAGGTTTGGTGACTTCCGTTTAGTTCACTGTTTCATTTTTGGACACATTAATCGTTGGCGGGAGTTGTAAATGTTATAATAATACTCAGCCGCTTCCCCTTTCGCTCAACTAGGCGATGGCAATGGACATACGCAGTACTACAAGGCACAGGAAACTATGTTAATTTTAACTCTATTTGACTGCTAAAAGGCAATTGTTCGATGACTGATCAACAGATAATTCTGATTCAGTAGGTTAAAAACAAAACACTAATTTAATTTACGCTATACTTAATAGTTTCAATGACTCTACTGAAATATCATCAAGGACAAGCCCGAATGAGTTATTATTATTGTATACACGCGTGATCATAAAACAATTGTGATTTGTAGGTACGCGCGCTGACATCTAAAGCTGGTTTTGATAGTAGCGTGCCCAGAAAAGGTTTTCACCTGTGAGCTGTATGGAATCGTCAACAAAATTTACTGAGACAATTCAGTATCGGGATTCCCTAATCCACAACCGCGAAGTGGCGAGGTAAAGAATACTGATGGCGGGCTTCGCAGTCTCCAATTTGCAAGGACGAGAAATAGCCAAATGGAGTGACTGCACCGCTGTCATGTTTCATTCAATACGCGCCGGGCAGGTGCCATTACACACAGAACTGCCGCTTTCGATTTGAGTGCTACATAACCAGAATGGTTTCTGCGTGTAATCAAGATGAGCCTTCGACACTCGCCGATCCGAAGAAATTCGACCAAAACTCCATACAGTGAGTCACTGTAGGTTGCTGAGTAACGGCTGCGGTGACCTCAACTGAACGAATTTAATCAATATGGAATAATTATGTAACATTCGATTTATAAAATGCTGTCAACACTTGCTGACTGTCAGGACATCGAGCCAGTGTCACATAATAAAAACGAGAAGCATTGTTCGAGCATTCAAAGCCCATACTTTTATATTGAGTTAAATGAATGAAATTTTATTTGGCAAAGATTATATAATTTAAAGTATTTTTTTAGAGAATTGTGAAAATTGGGATAAATTCGAAGTTTCGGTTTGAGCGGTGACAAGACGCGATAATTAACGGAAAGGAAGCGACTCGCGACCGGACGCGACCGGTGAGAGATAATACCTCGTCTTCCATCCGATGAAGCGAGAAGGCAGGTACGCAGACAACTTCGGCAGGACCTCGAGTGAGAAAGAGACAGCGGAGACTCACGCAAATTAGACGCAATATTATTCAATCGATGGCTGCTAAAAACGACCATTGTGTGTCTGGCGCGGGCTGTGTCGCGTAAAAACTTATATGAATGAAACGGCGGTAAACATTGTTAAACGTCTTTGACACAGAGCTAATTATTCACCGGTTGCTATTTGGCGGGAAAAATAAAAAAAAGATAAAATAAACTAATTTAAAATTGTTACATACATAGTCTACTTTAAAGCTGTCAGCTTCCCAGAGTGCGTTCTTGGCCTGGACGACAATTTGATTTAGAAGTTCCTTATCGCTGACGTAGGGTATTTCAACATCCTGCAAAAGAGAAAAAAATATGTCAAAAAAATAACCAATATATTCTATTTAAGTTTTTAAAAAATCATTGAAATCTCTTGTATTTGGAGATTACCAGCCGATTGCATTATTTAGTGTCGTTTTGTAGTTGCAAGGCAATGCGGGAATCACACTACTAAGCCAGATATAACCGTTACTACACAATTTAATCAGCAGCGATTATTATCTCGCAAATTTATTGCCGATTGTCGGGGAGCATTTGTAACCAATGAATTTATTTATTGATTTAGCAGCATCTCGCTATTGACCGTTACGCCATATCTCAGCCAGTTTCAGCGTTTGGAAATGTCTACAATGTCGAGATGTTTCTGTGTTTTTCAACATGTTTGAACAAGATTCGCCCGCGTTTTACTCTCCGCTCTCAAAGCGCGAAATATAGAAGCTCGCATCAGACGAGACGAATTAATCGATAAAGATTTTTTGCACTTAGCCTTGACGTATTTGTATATTTTTATTTAATATTTCCTCATTTATTTTGTACTTTTAATGTTTGTATTATCACCTGTGGCATGAGTTCCTCATTTGCCCCCATTCCGCAGGGGTTGATCCAGAGGGCGGCTCCGTTTTGTCGCTCCATGTGTGCTTTTTGGGGTCTGTTTGAGGTAGTAGAAGGATGTCTTGTTGGAGTTGCCCTCGCGCAGGCGGAATGCATCAAACCAAATAAGCACAGCCACAAGAAGACCTCACTTAGCTCTGCAAAAAAACGTTAAAATTAGTACAAACGCTTTATACGTTTTCTTTTACAACCTCAATGAAAAAAAAACTGTGTTAAACACGAACAATGTTTGATTTCCGCCAGTTATAACATCATCCTGAGATCAAATTATTTGAAGGCGGCGTTTAAGAAAGGCCCCAAAAACAAAAAGGTTGTTTCAAACAAATAAAAGAACCAATTAAGACATCACCTTGTTAACCGGTCGAAAATATACCATTGTAATTAGCGCCACCGCAGTGTAAACTGTAAAGGGTTCTAGAGACGGGATACTGATAGGGTTGTCAAAACTAAAATAAAACTGCCTTAATAAAACACCAATTTGGTAGAGAAAAATAAAGTGAGGAGTGTTATAGGCATTAAACATATCTTTTATTATATTTTTTTTAGCTTTAGGGGTATTTCGGGTTATATTTTGATATTTTGGTGCCCCTGTACGAAACGTGTGCATCTCTAAAAAGGCTCTGATCGTCTTATTAAACCACGTAAAGGAAATTGACAGGCGGTGGGCGCTTTATGTACTGGATCCCACAAACAAGAAAAGAACTAACAGACGGTGTGTGTTTTATTATCTTTTTTTACCAAAGCTAAACAAGCGGCCAGTGCGCCCAACAAGAAACAAAAGCCGATTATGCAACTGACGATCTATGAATTGTTATGTTCAAAATATACGTAATATTATAAAACGTGTTGCCTTATTTAAAAAGGAATGCTGAAACGGCATTTGTTTAAGTATTGTCTATGGTGAACTTCCAAGTAATTTAAAACGTATTTAGTTCAGTACGGCTAGAAATTTCTATAATAATATACCCAATTAATTATTTAATAATTTTGTTGTTGTAATTGTATTAATTTGATCTGGTTTAAGTTGTTTTTATATATTATAATTATAAATTAGATATCTGTGTGTATTTTTTTGTTTTCATTCCGTCTTGAGTGGGTATATACCCTTATGCAAATATTGACAAATCTCACGGTTAATTTACAGAGCAATCGAATTTTTATCACACTAATAACAGAAGGTACATATTTGTACAATCAATTGTGAAACTAGAAGAACCTCAAATAAGAGGCTCGCGTTCCCGCAGGTACCTACGTGTATTGGGAGCACAGGACGTTATGGGAGGTGTCGTGATGAAAATTATTAAACGCAGTGATGTTTTGAAACGTCAACCCCGAGGTAAAATTACACATGCTCGTTCCTTTTGGCGCATTTCTTACATCCATGTCGCAAAATAGGTCAAATTAATTATGTTTGGTTCGGGTAGGTACTAATATTTTTAATACTTGAGTAAGTAGGTGGAAAATACAATTATTTACTCAAGCCAATTTTAATGATTTTATAACCACTGTGTTTTGTAAAAAGTTAAAGAAAAAAGAATTCACTGCCAAGCTTTCAATTAAATTACCGCCTTTGCGGTGAGGTAAACGTATCTATCAATGCCTTTAACAAATGAAAAAAAATTGGTCATTCTCAAACGTCAAATAAAATTGTTAGTTGGCTTTTGATGAAAAAAAAGAACAAACATTTTTTTTTATTATATCCTGTTAAAAGGGTAACAATATTAAGCTATTGACTTATTAATCATATTCCTTAAAAAATAAATTCAGGCAACTTTTTATGATTCTATCTTTAGTTATTTTGTGAGCACGTTAATGTCAATAAAACATATGTCTTTTAAAATAGCCATAACAATATTTATGTTGACACACTTTAAGTCAAAGTCAGCATCAAAAATAATCTTGTAATCATTAAAAAAGACAATGAACATATCTGTCGTAAGATGTGTGAAGTATTGTTCCCATTTATCGTGGAAACATCAATAAGTTTAACGGTCATAAAATTATGATTCCTTTATCTGCTTTGGTGTCCCAATACTGCGGAGGGCACAAAAAATGCACACGAGACCTCCTACGTTATACAAAGGTTAAAACGTCAAAGATAAAAAAACGTGACAGGGCTATAGAAATAAATATGGGTATTTTTATATATTCGTCAATAAAATTAAGAAATAACTAAGTTTCTTTTTATAAAATAATAATTGTAAAATGAATACAGTTCTGCGTGTGAAATATAACCATCAGGTTTATTCCATCACAATTTCGTTTCGTAAGTTCGTTCGTTCATCATATATCCATCAAATTTTGCTCTTGTTCCCTCCATATAATACGAATAAATTAACGAAACGAATTCGTTACAGAATAAAGTCAAAGAACCCTAGACGAGCAGATGAAAAAAAAAATCGAGTGAAGATAAGTTCGCCTTGTAGTGTAATTAATAGTTTGCGTGTTCTCTAACTTTGCTTGAGGTCCTAAGTTCGATTTCTGGGAGGATTGACATTAAATATTTGTTTACATGGTGATTTTACACAGAAATATTTCACTGTCCCCTGGACAATATCACCTGAAGCGTGTGACTGATCACCTTACATTCCCGTGACAGATGATCGAGATACGCTGCATTGATTTTACTAATGCAGTACCTTGTGCACCATCGGATGCGGATAAGGGTATGATGATGATGGTGTTTGTTGTTTTGTTGTTAGAACAAAGTCTACTGGGTTTATCAGTTTCACTTGTCGATGATAGAAGTCAACAAAATGGTAAAAACTCATTTTTTACACCAAACTCGGCCACCCCTAGCGTCGTTTGTTGCGTCAAAAGAAGACCTCGCCAAACGAGAATTCTGAGAGGGTAAAAAAACGCAGGACCCCGATTTATAAAGCGATCAAAAAGCTGCTAAACTAATAATGTCTGGTGTCGTAAAACTTGAGTATCTGTTATGATGTTATGAGTCTGGTGATGCGGGGGACATAGGCCATTCATAGCCATTTCACGGACAATGTTTACCTGTGGTGATACTATCCTCATGATTTTATAGTACAGAACGACTCTTAAGTGGTTAGATTAGTAAAGATGAATAAATTTACATTTTCGACGGAGACTACTCTTACCGCTTCTGGATGATTGCAGTCCTTTGTGTTTTTTTTAGTGATTATTAATGTTTGAAAACTTATTTGCTTGTTTTAAGTATCTGCAATAAAATTGAATTTATCAATGGAAGTAAACTGCTGTCTAACCAGTGCAACGTACGCATGTTAAGACTTCTAAGCCTTTATCACAATTAACTTTTTTCATTCCAAGACAACCGTTAATTTACCTTACATGTATGCTACAGTATGGAAAGAATCTGTGTTTCAATTATCTACCTCTATACTGCAGACATCCATATGACCAATTAAAAATTACATGTTGCATTCAACTATAGGTATTGACGCTCTTCTTTATGACCAACTTTTTTCTTATTTTTACTTCATAATAAATAAACAGTAAAATCATCACCGGACGACATGCAATTTGTGCAAAGGTATTCAAAGTGCGGGTACCTGCTCATAATGTTAGTACACAATAAAAATAAGCGAACCAAGAACTGCTTACAGCTAATTATTTGAAACAGATTCTGCTAGGAAACTATTTAAATCCTTAGTTTTTTCCCAATAATCGTATTTTGTCAAGATAAGACATTAATGCTATGTTCAACTTATGTAACGGCAAACTCAAAACGTTCAAACTGTTTTTTTAATATTTTTATTGGCAACATTTTTTGGTTTCCTCAGGTAAGATTTTAAAATATCCAGCAGACGTTCCTGCAACATCTCAATTGAAGAATCAAATTTAAAGGCCTACACTTTAAAACTTTTTGTAATAAACATCATATTATTCTTAGCCTACTTTAACATATGGGAATTCTACGTGATATTACTCAGTGGATGTCTTAATGGTCTCTGGTTTCAGAATTGGCCTTGTATGTGCTTGGCTATCATGCCCCTCACACATTTTCATTCTTCCAGCAGTTTGCATAGTTTGTTTTCCTCGCAACTACACTTTATTTACTAGTATAAAAGATCTATTTAATTGTCTTAAACCTACGTTCAATATAAGAGTTTTCAAACAATTGTTTTAAAAAACACGTTTCTCCATAATTTATTTTTAAATTATAATTTCTTATATCAAACACTCCTACATTATATATTGAATATTCACATATTTTTGCTGTTTTTCATAATGAAGAAAATAAATAAATTTAAGATAATCGAAACACAGAATCACCAATAGGGGGTGTTTTTATTAAGAGTCAGTAACATCTAAACTTTCCTTAAATTATTTACTTTCCACTCGCCAAATTTTATTACGAAAAAAATGCGATTTCGGCTGGCAGTGACAGCAGCGCAAAAACTGTATAAGATCTCGATCCGCATTTCAAAGCGTTTCGAGTACATTTCCCGGGACAAATGAAATGACTCGTTTTTTCAACAACCAATAAAAAAAAACATCTCAAGTTAGTGCAATACATCATACGCGAGATACCAATGTCTCAAACGTATATTGTAATTAATTTAATGATCGATTTAATTACCACTTCGTATTCCAGTGCAGACGGGCTCAATTTCGAGAAAATTCCTGCAAGCCTCGCGACCGATTCCATACAAATACTTCCCGGTCTACACGCACAAGTACATAGCTGTAATCTGCATTTATTACTTAAATAAACCCGATTTTGGGCAAGTGCTCCATTTAAACGAAAAATGAGATATTTCAGATATTTCACCGAGCATCAGGTGGCTATTAAAAGTTTTAAATAAAATAATGTCAAAAGTCTAGCTAGTACGATAAAATGTGAGTCTACGCAGACTATAGCCTGTTTGGAAGATGAGCTTTAGTATGACAAAGAATTTAATTGCGGCCTTCGCATATTTCAAAGTACTCGATTCGCGATGAACCCTCGTCGTGTTGTTGAAAAAAGCTCAACATTTCAGACCTCCAGGAGAGCAGCCGCGTGAGAATATGATGTGTCGTTACACTTAATGCCTCCGACTTGCGGATCGGCATTTCCCGGCCGTATCTAGCCGCCACACACGCGGACGCCTATCCGCCGCAAAAACGGGCGCATTTTTACCATTGCGGAATGCAAGGCCTGCTGAGTGGCGGGTCCTTCGCGTGGCTAAAAACTGCCCGTCGCGGACATGGCGGTACTTAAGGCTAGATGAGATGAATATCAAGGCGCGGAAAAAAGACGAGAACGCGGATAATTGTTAAACGCCCGTCACTGCACTGCGATAACTATGTTGCATGCTTATTTCATTAAACGACAATCGACATACATATTTTTAAAAACTTTTTCTCACGCAGTAAGAAAAAACAGTCGCTAATTTTCATCACCGGACAATCCTAATGTAAGGGGGTTAATATTGTGATGATAGGGTTCTTTGGAAAATTCCGGCGGTTACCGAAGTAACCGCGCGTCGATGTCTCTTTGTTACATCATTTCGCGTCTGACTCAGAACTAAGTAATTACGTTAGCCGAAATGAAATCACGATAAAATATTGAGTTCCAACATAATATTTACATATTTTACTCAGAAGAGTCAACGCGGGAGCGATAGTTATGAGTAAGTTAATATTCTCGTAATGTTTATATTGACTGATAAAAGGTAATACGCTGGTATGAAAGAAAATTCATTTACAAGACACTTAATGTCTAAAATATAAGGACAGTTATACATTTTAATGCTTAAATTTGAGATGAAAATATTTTTTGACATAATATGCACTTTATGTTAAAGATACCTTAACCCTCAATATTTGTTGCAGAGTAACTTTCGTATTATGAATTTAAAGATCACAATACTCAAAATATTTTTGCCAATACGATATTTTAGATATCTTAATATCAATTCAGTTGTAGATATATTTTTTTTTTAGTACTCGTGTATTTAATTTTGTATAAACAATCTTGAGCCTAATATATTTAAGAGTACATGAAAATATCATTTTTATTTCCATAAACTTATATGTATTTATTTAATATGTAATATATTTTCTTTACTAACTTTGTTTACTTTGTGGAAATCTGTTATTAGCTCTGAGTTTATAGATTTTACATGTTTGTTTACTATAAATATGTATGTAGAACTGTTGATTTCCCAAAGAAAAGAAAAAAGAATAAAGTACAATTATTGTGGATTATGAAACCACTGTAGTTATTGTTTCACAAAATTCCCAAAAAATAGACCAACCTTTTGATATTTTTTAAATTAGAATACGTAAAATACTTTTGAAGACTTTTTTCAACACTTAAAAGTTTTTATTATATGAATAAAAAACTTTAAAACGAATTCTACTTATATTACAATAAAATGCAGTTTTACTAAGAAAGTTCAGAAAAAAAATATCTGTGATATGATATTTTTAATTTTAAAAATAAAGTTTTGAAATTGTTTGCCGGTAATTTTTTTTTTCAAACAAACATTAATAATTGTTATGTTAACTTACTTGAACTAGAATTTCTTAAGTATCTATGACTGGATCGTCTTTGTCTAGTGGAAGAACTCCGAACAGTGGTGGATTCCAAATTACTCGAAAAAAACCGATCTACACTGGGCAATATCGTGTCACTTCCTGATACACCACAACTGTCCATGGAAGGTGACGCGAGAGCGTCATATTGTCCAGAATAATTGAAAATAGAATCAATGTTTGGCGTTAGGTTATCACAGCACGAGAGGGGAACTATACTACTTCTTCTGCTCTGGGCGGGAATGGATGCGGTTAGGCGTAAGGTCATCTCTCCCAAGTCTCTTTTCCTCTCACTCCACGCCCTCGCTGTGGTAAGGGCAGTTCTCTGCTCGCGACAGAGCATCCCTGGCAGGTAAGCCACCTCGCATCCGGCACACTTCACACCCAAAGGCGGATCTCCACCATATAACGAACACTCCATCTCCAAACTCGATTGGCAAAATTTTCAAAATGTAAAAGATATCCTACGTGGAAGCTCCGCACGAAACGTTTAAAAGAAAGTTATTAATAAAAAAAGAACGATCACCATAAAAACATAAAATTTTAAACACCGTTGCAATAAGTTTTAGCACAAAAAAATGTTCTATATAACTGTCACTTTTACGATACGAAATGTCAAAAATATCAGTGGTTGTTTTAATGTGATTGACACTTATCGCGAGAAATGCTCTGCCGTGCTACCGTGACGGTGTCGAGACGTCAACTGACTGCCGGTGTCCCGAGTCGACCGGCATTATACTCACACGCTGCGGCGCGTCTCCCCCCTCCCTCCGACCACGTGGCCCTAGTGACGAATCAACCGGGGGATTTCCCCACTGGACCAATCCGCGCCCGGTGGGAGGGGCACCGCGCTCCATTCATGAAGAGCTTTTTGCCGCGCTTACCCGCCATCTTGCAATATGGCGCCGGAAATTTGCGGCTGCGTCCCGATGCCGAAAGGAGACCACACAGATTTGCCTAAAGTTCAATCCGCTTGCTGCGCCGCGCCGCCAAGAGCTTTCCGAAAATTGTGCAGCCCAAATATGAATATCAATCATTACTGCATCCAATTAGAGCTTTCACCGCAGTATCCGCTTTTCTACGATCTGTTAAGGTATAGGTACCTAATTTACCAATATCAAACTATTGTGAGAACTAAAACGAAAGCTCAATAGCTTGCAATTATTCATCAAGCACGTTTTATATTGTTTATCCACAGCATAAAAGTAATTACACGAACGTTCACAAAAATAAGCTTATGAGGTCAATAAACTGAGAAATAAATTAAAAAAGCTAGTTTTGCCAAAATCAGCTTCCCACGATTTTTGCGGTAGATACATATCTATATTTTCGATAGTGAAATAAACTCGTAGGTATTAAGGCACTGAATTTTCTATTAACAGTAACATAAAAAACATACGTTTGGTAATTTAGCTAAATAACCTCCTTACATCTCATTTAGTAGGTAGAAGCATTTTTTTATTCAATATCCACAGTAATCCACCAACTGAACAAAGTACCTACGTAACATTGTTTGAAAATTGCGGCTGCACATCGATAGGGACGAGGTTGTCAAGTTTTTTAAAATTCTAAATTATTGAAAATTTAGTAATCTGCTTTCCTTCCGTACTTTTATTTACTTATTTTGATATTTTTATGTGTTTTCATTGTTTATTTTTGCAGTTTTTAATTAAGTAGTTACTCACTGCTATATGGCATATTAAGTATTACTTTCATTTCTTACTCCATAAACCATATCTCAATTAGCATTTAAATTATATTTTTGTTTTATTTTCTATTGATTTCGATGATTATATTGTTTTTTAAAAATATTATTTATATATGTCACTAAATTTGGATTATTTATGTTTTAATACTTTGATCTGATTATTTTTTATGTATCTTCTTAGGAATTTTATTATTTATTATTTACACTTTATTTTTCTGGAATTTTCAGGGAAGGATTGAAGGAAGACGCCGTGCAGGTAGAAGGCGCATCTCTTGGCTTAAGAACTTGCGCGACTGGTTTCATTGCAGCACCCAGTCCTTGTTCAGGGCAGCTGCCAACAAAGTAAGAATCGCAACGATGATTTCCAACCTCCATCGGTGAGAGGAACCATAAGAAGAAGAAAAAGACTACTTTCATAAATCTGTAAACGAGTGTTATTTTAAATGAATTCATAAATGAGGTATTAATGACTTCTCTCTTGAATCACGTAGTTCAAACTAATGTGTAGATTTATTTCGTATGCCCTTATTTCGATGAAAATCCATACTTCTACGATGAATTAATACGAAGTTGTTAAAATTTACATTCTTCTTTTGCAGTTTCCTAAAAAGTTGATATTTTGAGTTGAGTCGTTTTCGTCCTAAAGGTGCGATATGTTTCTTCGAAGAAAAAAAAAATATCAATTTAATGGCGGTACTGGCAATATTATTTAGTACAAATGTAACGATTTTCAGTGTTTCGGTGTGAATTTATAATTAGTTCATTGAATTTTCGATTATTTTTTTTGCTATTCTTTAATGCTGTACATGTTCCCATTTTCCATAATGTTGTATACTAATACCCGTATGCAGAGACAAAACTTAAGGTGAGGAAAGTACATTCTAATTTCAAATGCAGAGAATAACCCGAAGGTGAATACAATAGAATGTACTATCCTCACCTTAAGGTTGGTCTTTGCATAAAACTTAAGGTAAGGAAAGTACATTCTAATTTCAAATGCAGAGAATAACCCGAAGGTGACGACAATAGAATGTACTCTCCTCAGCTTAAGGTTGGTCTCTGCATACGGGTATAACTCATCACAAGGCGTTTGGTTTCATAGAGTTAGAGATATTTATATATTTTTGGTATTTCTATGCATAAATACATTTACATAGAAAATCACAAAAAAATCTAATTTTGGAAATTTCGAATCTTTTTTTAATTGTTTATTAATCTAAAATAACTACTAAATAAATTTTCTTTTTTCATCTAAATTTTTTTATTCATCCATGAAGAGGTTAAGAATTGTAAGCGCGTGAAAACCTTCAAATTGAATAACAATATTATTAAATTTTGCAAATTAAATTACTTAACCGCAAGCTACAAACTTGAAACGTGTGACATCCTGGTATTCATTAACGAATTTTTTTACTGCCTAATTTTGGACATTTAAGCATCCTCAAAACTCAATCTTCCATGAAGAGTAGATGCATAATTGGATAATCATACTATGAATCAGATATCCTGTGTACCAAAGTTTGACGAAGAACCAATTAGCAAACAGAACTTAAGGTAACATTATTATCTTTTCTCGAATGACATAATTTACGCTTTTTTTATAGAGATAATGAAAACTATCGACCCACAGAAACTCTCCGATTTTAGTGAATCACTTTTTTAAATATATAAATGAACGACTGATAAAAATGTTAATTACTGGCCACTTAAACCAGCCATTGACAGGTCATAAGCCCTATAGATGCCTAGACTTTTATATTACCTTCTTTTAATTGTTCTTCACCTCTTTTGTAATATATATTTTTTATTTTTTTTACATTTTTTAATTATTTTTTTTTGCACCACAACAGGCCAGGAGGCCTAATTACAGTGGTGAATTACATCACAGAGCACCCAGGCTTGAAAAAACCACATTTTATTTTTTTGTGTTCTCACCGGGAATCGAACCCGGAACCTTCCGTGCGTGAGTCAAGCGTCTTGACCACTACACCACGGAGGCCGCCAATGTTAATATAATTAGCTCCCCAGGGAGTTGAATCCAGTCCTTGTCTAGAAAAATTTAGACAAACTCAAAATATTGATGGAAACATTTAACAAAATGTTGTTTTTACACTGGAATATTTCACAGTCCCTGGATTAGCACACGAAGCGTAAAACTAATCATCTAATCTTCATGTCACAACAATGAACAACATACGTTACGATTGTTGTGTATCAATGCAGTGGCCTATGCACCATTTGATGCGAAAAGGAATTAAGATGATCCTGAAGAATACATAACACCAGGAATAAAAGTAAATTAAAAATTCCATTGGCGAAACAATAATTTATACAAAGAGGGCTAATACACGACCGTATTTTTTTTAATAAGCTTCCCAAAAAAATAAATTGTAAAAAAAAATGTTGTAGTGGTTAAATTAATAGTGTTCCTAAGAAATAAATGTTTCTATAGTGTAAATGAATATTTGGAAGATTTAAAGAAAAAGAAGAAAAAAAAAATTTATTAAATATAATTATCTTAATGTAAGCAATAGATACCACAATCTTACATGACGTTTTAACTGTTTGTGTTTTCTTAACATTTGCTTTTATTATAATTGTGTTTTTTATTTGTTTTTGGTCAGGCTGTAAGAAATTGACTGCTGACTGTTCGTCGGCAGTCAAAACTACGGGATCCGAACCTGACTTGGGAGATTTTACAGGAGCTGGCACCTGACTGATGCCTGGCGGGTCTTTGTGGACATCATATGCTCTAAATAGGGAGTGGATGTGAATGATGAATATTTTCAATTACGAATTCATTGACGTTTCAC
Organism: Micrasema longulum; assembly: GCF_059751315.1. Lineage (NCBI taxonomy): Eukaryota > Metazoa > Arthropoda > Insecta > Trichoptera > Brachycentridae > Micrasema > Micrasema longulum. Next base: position 37,201 of record NW_028279347.1, read on the forward strand.
CGGCTCATTTATAACTAGATAACGATATTAAATAAATTTAATATACGAAATTTGAGGATGTGATGACACAAAATAAATATCTACGTAATCTGGAGAAAAATGTTCGTAGCTCAAATAAAACTAAATCATTTCCAAATTTGCTTACGTGTATTATAAACCTACGATAAGAAAATATTGACAAAAAAACTCATATATTTCGGTGCATTATAAATATTTTTCATCCCTCCGTTTTACTGCGTCTTTACGTATGATATGATATCAAAAACTTTAAACATATTACAACAAAGATGGATAACATTTAAGCGAAGGGAATACTTTTTATATGTTTTATATTTTTCATTACACTTTACATGTCGAATATAAGAGTCTATACGTTTACAGGCTTATGGCCGGTCATAAGCTAGTTTGAGTGGCAAATCTATACACTGTAACATCCACCATTCTGACGATTTAGGATAAACTCAATATATTGTTATAGTGCTTAAAATATAGCTAGATTAGAATGACATTTGTCAGAAAAAGTGACGACATAACCTTATAGTAACGTCAAAGGAGTGATTTATATTGACACACGAAAAATCATTTGTATCTAGCGTGTTAATATATTTTTTTAATACAATGCTCGACACAAAAATCAACATTAATATATAAAATCAGCTTTTAAACGAAAAAAATATAAAATAAACCTAATTATAAACGACGTTCTTACAAGGTTACATCATTTTGCAAAAACGTTAGAGATGGGACAAATTGATCGATTAAAAATTAATTCATTTGAAGTTGTTCATGAAAAAAGTATAAATGTCTTATTTTTTGGTGAAAAGTTGTGTTAAACACACTATAATAGGTTTGTTTTTGCGTTTTTTGTATCAATTTTCAGAAACAGAGTTTCATGATTGCATGGAATAACTGATAAAATCGATTTGCTTAGTGATCAGTAATTTCCCATCACTAATGAAATTAGTTTGACAGCTGTCATTCTAATCAAGCTATATTTTAAGGACTATAATAACAAGTTTAGTATTAACTGTTGTATTCAAACTGACATGCAAAACTGATGATCGAACTAAGTTGCATCTTTGTTCAGTTCAGTGCTAAAAATCGGCGTTTATTTTAGTAAATAATACAATATCTTATGTTGGTAAAACATGAAATAGGGATACAATTAAGTACAATTGGATATAGTGCAATAATACTTAGTAAAATTATTGAATTTTAAGCAAACATATAAGATACTGTCTATCTTCACTAGGTATGGTAAATGCCTGATCTGAGGTAGGCAGTATTATTAAAAATATAATAAAGCATACTTAGTCCACTTTTTTCATATTTGGGTTAGAAATTTAGTACCATATGCCGCACTGTATGAAGGAAGGGGGATGATAATGATTTAATCATACTTCTTTACATAACACTTTTTTAAGATTGTGTACAAATCGATTCTTGGCACAAGCCATTTTAAACCAAATTTTTCGACGATGTTCCGAATAATTTGTAAGGCGGCCTCCGTGGTATATTGGTGCATGAATGTATATGTCGGTACCAACACACTTCCATATGCATAATTTTTGTTAATATTAATATGGCAAATTCACAGATGTATTGATTTTAACACTTCGGATATGTGTCAATTTCTTCTTACCTGCCCCAACCTTTCGGTTTGATAAAATAAGTAATATATGTAGGTAATATATATAAGAATATTTTAATTTCTGTCTTAGGGTCGCCACGAGTCACATCTTGCTGGAGGGTGTGATTCTATAAAATGCTGCAAACGCCCAGTTGCATTCCACCGGCAATACTACTGACTAGTTCTACTCGTTAGCGTCCACGTCGCGAACTCCGGGCAATGAGATCACACTCATAACGGTGAGATCACAGCAGATAATGAGAGGGTGAAAGGCGAGTTTTAAACCAAAACGAGCTAATGAAAAGTAACCCCGGCCAAAAAATCCATCCGAAAAGGCATCGGGAAACCACTCTGGTCATCTTTTCCCAGGAACCACTATGGCGAGTACATTCAATTAGCAGTTGTCCTGGTTGTAGAATACAAGAGTAGCGCAGGACCGAAATGTTTTCGCCGTAGTGATTGCCAACGTCGGAGGGATCCGACAAGGCACCAAAGAAGAAGAAGATTATACTAAAATCTACACTTTACTCTGAAGAGAAAGGGGGATAAAAGTCGGAAGGAAAGACGGAGTAGTAAGGAAAAATTCAAATATTTAGATAATGATATTTCAATCGTGATTAAAATATGAATATTGAAGGGGCATCTCTGATATTAGTGGTTAGATTATTCCACAATCAAGCAGCTATTACTGTGAAAGAGGTAACAAAACAATTTAAACTGTGAATGGGTATTAAAAGGGCTCTCTCATTACTAGAACGAAGAGATAGCCCATGCCGCGATGGCGGTTGGAAGAGCTCTCTCAGATTAACAGATCTAGGAAATGATTGTGGTTTTCTGAGTTGTTATGCCATATTGTGTTGTTTTCCCTTCTTACGACGCTACGCGACGCGCGACGTTGAGAACAGCAAACGACACGTAGAAAAGAATCATTGACACCGCGAGGCATAACAACTTAGAAAAACATAACAATATAAATTTAGAAGCATAGAAAATATTTTAAAAAAATAATGACAGAAATACGATAATTTATTTTCGTGAAAATTGTTTCAGATTTACAATATTTTTTCTCAACGGATAAACTTGTACTAACAAGCGTTAACAAAATGCCGTAATGTCTTATAAAGAAGGTAACATAGTTAGTTATTTATAATAATGCATACAAATTCTCTGGCGGAGTGTTTGGACTGTGTCTTTTATTTTTACCGCTACAGGGTGGGTGCACATATTTGTACCTAGAAACACCTTAGCCGTGTTATATAAGCAGCTTTGTACATATATAATTGCTACCGAGAAAATAAGCAACTAACTACCGTTTGATCAATTATTTTAATTAGGTATATACCTACTTTACTCCTAGATATACATTACATTCTACATGAATAATTTGTGTCCGGTTTAAGGAAAAAATATTGTTTAGTATTTTTTTATTTATTTATTTAGATAGCATACCATACATAATCTTATATTATATTAGAAAATATTAATTAAAAAATACTCATTTAGGGTCAAGCATATGAAAACTGGAGGGAAGAAACGTGCTTATTTAGTTTTTTATATTAATTCTGCTTGTGTAAGAAAAGGCGTATATTTTGTTGTGCTATATTTAGTTATAAAGGTGCTAAACTTTCTTTGTTTCTTTGTTGTTCTCAATATGTGTTATTTTCTAAATGTTAATATTATTTGTGTCCCGAATTGAGTTGTTGTAACTTTTGGGAATGTAATTCAACGTATTAAACTTGTAAAATACTTTGTGTTGTATGATTTATAAATAAAAAAAACATGAATTTGGGTTAAATACGCCAATTTGTAAGTTTTAACTGCACGCACTGTTATGTCATTCAAATCTCTTAGGAATAAATTTTATTCAATAAGTACACACGTACAACTTATTTTTATTGCATTGTATCCTGTATAAACAAAAATATTAAAAAATATGTATTACAACTTAACATATAAATCTATTTTGTGTAATTCTATAATTGAATATATATATATATATATATATATATATGCATGTTAAATTATTTCGACGAATGCTTTTAAATTGTATGTTTTCTAGAATGTATCTTTGTTGAATAACCTAATAAAATAAATGAATAAATTATTAAGGAAAAAATCTTTTAGGTGTTACACAATTTTATTATTTTACAAAAGCACTATTACAGTTTCAGTAGAGCACTCTTCCCATCTACGGGTGATATAAAAATAAGTTCAAAAAAAGGTCTCTGGAAAATATTGGCCATTCCGAATTTAATAAACTCGATGAGCTTAAAAACGAAAAGTCGATTAGCAAAATCAAAAGTGTCGCAATTAAAAAATATAACCTAAATCTTTTTGAAAAAGATAGTTATTAATGTAATTTCTATAGATGATGAATATCTACTAAATGTATTACGAGTATATGTTTTATTTATATATTTTTAAAAAAATACACACAGAATATTTTTCATTATAGAATCTTTAAAAAACAAACAAATTAATCAGTGCTTACATCTGAAGTAGGGTGGTTATTCCACACAAAGACGAGTGATGCTTTTTAAATTTTTTATTTTATTATGTAGCGTATTCGGCGCAAATGCCTTTTATAAACATAAATACGTTTAACATTATAGTGTTCTATTACAAAACTATAAAAAAATACAATTTTTTAATAGTTATACATATTACGCCGTTGTTTTATATACTGTACTTTATCATAATATTATGTGATACATTATACTTATCAGACCTAGGTTAAACAAAAAAAAAGGTAACGTAGTAAATGAGAAATGGCAAAAATCATAAATTCTTCATTTGCTGGTATTGTTGCAATGTTTTGATATTGAATGCCCTAGGTATAAAATAATGATCCTTATATTATCGGTCTCGTATCGTAGTGGTCAGCGCATTTCCCTACTGCCCAAAAGTCTCGGGTTTTATTTCCGACCATGATGACATGAAATATTTATTTAAAAGGGTGTGTTTACACAAAAATATCTCATAGTCCCTGGGCCTGAAACGTAAGACTGATTTTCTTCATGTCACAAAAATTATTAAGATACGTTGCGATTTGTATACCAATACAGTGCCCTATACACCACTAGGTGTGGAAACGGATTGATGGTGATAATATTATGTCAATGCCTCATGTCTTGTTTATTTGAAACATTCACGGAGGAAGACACAAAAATGCGTTTTAGTGGTTAACTCCAAAATCCTGATTTGGAAGTTACCTAGCTGTAGTGATTACCCCACGATATCATGATAGTAGCGATGATCTACAATTGTTAATCTAGTTCATGACAAATAATAAATCTGCGGTTAACATTGAAATTTAATTAAAATAATAACTGACCAATGAGGGCAATAACTAATGCACATTCTAAATGATTTCTGGAAAGTATTAAGTAATAAGATCACCCAGATTTTATGTCGTTTATTATCGTTAGTTTTAAAGTATGTTAAGGATACGTTTTGCATTTAATTAAGGATAACAAAAACCGCAATATTCTTGGTAATTGATTCCCACACTGATTGATAAACATAGCTGCAGGTGGTTATCATAAAATACTAGTATTAACATTTTACCTTTCACTGTACTTAATTATTATGATCTATAATTTATTACTTCTGTCTAAGAACAATACCTTAACATACATACAGTCGTAATTTCTGAAATTGCAATAATATAAGTAATTTATATAGATATTTAAATATTTTCTAATAAAATTTCATGCACGTGTTTCAATAGCATAAAAAATAATAACCTTATAAAATAAAAGTCGAGACGTTCGTTATAATGGCTCATTTCAGTGGTCATTTTATGAACATTTTTTATTCAATCTACGTTTGGCCAATATTATTTAGAGCTTATTTATGTACCTATTTGGGGTTGTTAATAATGTCAACATACTTTAAAAATGGTAAGAACATAATTTTTACGTCTGTTAAAGAATATAAATTTTTTTAAATTGATTTATTTTGAACAAATCCATACAAATATTCTAAATGCGAATGTGTGTTCGTCTAGGTGCGAAGGTTTTCACGGTCACTGTTATCAATATTATGTATCTTTTTTGGGTAATACTGTGTATGTTGGATTTGATCCGACGTTTCGGCTACCATTGCAGGAGCCATCTTCAGGGAAAACTGTGTGTTTTATAAAGAAATGTATGTGTTTATGTACTAGTAATTTGTACCGTGTCACAGTCAGCAGTAGGCACATTTCTAGATTTGTAGGATAGAATAATTATGTTTATGTACCAGTAATTTGTACTGTGTCGCAGCCGGCAGTAGGCACATATCTATTCAGGCACATTTTACGGCTATGCCCGTGTTAAGCCATAATAATAATAACGAGAAAAAAATCTAGTTAATTAAAATAAATAATTAAATATTATACAATGGGAGTAGGGATAGGAATAAAAAACTAACTATATGCATAAATAATGGAATAAAATTAAACATAATTATGAACATTATCTAAAAACGGCTATTAAAATAATTACATTTTAAAAAAAATGGGATTGTAATTTATTTATTTATTTATATATACGCCCAATGGGCATTTTTATGTTTACATTTATACAAAGAAAATTATTATAACAAAATTAGAAAGACTCAATGGTTTATAGTAGACTTTGTGGGAGTGGAAGCGGGAGAGAGGGGTTTATAATTGAATTTGATTCAGTGATCGTTTGAAAAAAGACAACTTGTTATCGAAGAAATCAAGACTGGTATGTTTGTTGGCAGACCTAAGAATTCTGGGCATAGGGAAATGAAAACCATAGTTAGTTCTATGGTTATCGGTATGAAAGAGTAAGTTTTGCTTTCTGAGGTTTCTAGTTATTACTCAACATAATATAAGACGAATACATAATTGAAATAATAATGATATAATTACATGGAAAAATTAATTTTTAATGCTTATTATGACACTAGAATTAGGCTTGAAAACTAAAATTCCGATTTTTAGAAGCCCATCAAACCTAAATATTACTTTACTTAAAAATTTATAAAAACTGATATATCGTCGGTGATACTGCAATACCATCTTTTGCTGTAATAGCATCTTTTACAAGCAAAAAAATATAAGAAATATCTTCTGTCGCAGTTCTGTCAATACAAAGTGGGCGTATAATGTATGCTTAAACAACACTCTTAAAGTCGAATTTGTCTGCAAACTTAGCCTTGTTGTTGACAAACTATTATAGTACGCGCGACATGTACAATGTCTACATTTGATGAAATGCCAGGAAATAACGTAAATTACCTTGCATGGCTATGAAAATTGACCGCCGCACCATGACGTAAAAATTAATAATAAATAGCTAGTTTCCATGATGCCTTTTGAAGATGCTGTTTATTTTGATTTAAAAAAGATGACTGTTCGAGCGAAATAATAATATTATGTCCACTTGCCAACGCGACTTGTAGATGCAGGTTCTAAATTTTACATACGACAATTTTACTACATTTTTGTGCGTCAATAGAATTCTACGCCAAAAAAAGTACTACCTAAAAGTTCACAAGTACTCGAATGTAGTAAAGCAGTTTCACACTTAATGAGAAAAAAAATTATTCATTCAAGTTAACCTACTGCATCATCTTCGTTTTTCTTTTTTTCCGCACCCAGTGAAGCAAAAGACCCTATTTAAAAAAAAAAAAAAAAACTTCAATGAAGAAGTTAAGTGCTACTGGAAATTGGATATAAAAACGTTTATTTAATCGTTATGGCAAAGTTTCTCGAAAAGGTATGAAAAAAAATAATGAAATACAGTATAACTCAAATCACACGGATCAATATTAGTATCAGACGTTATCCGGGTATGCAGAAATCCGGATGATTGTTTTTTAATAAAAAACAACCCTTTTCAATATAACTGTAAGTAGTCTCTTTCAAAATAAAAACAAATTATATTAAGCACCTACATTAAATGCTTGGAAAAAATAACCTTATCTTACAAACATGTTTTTTCAATCAGGATTGAATTGTAATTTTTGTAAATAAACTACTACTTTTTTACGTTTTACTAACTGAGATAGGTATGTCAAAATTTTCAGTCGTTATACTAATTAACTTAGAATTATTCGAGTCGAGTCAAGAAATATAAAAAAAAAATATAAAAAAATGACATAAATGAGCTCCGTCTCGCGACGCTGCAGGAACGGCGAGAAAGGGGTGACCTGATAAAGACATACAAGATACTAAACAGTCACTATAGCTGCCTAAATTTAGATCCCATGTTCAAGCTTAAACAAGATGCTCGTCTTCGAAGCTACAGTCTCAGGCTGGAGAAAACAAGATTCAATCTTAATCTAGAGAAGCATTTCCAGCAATAGGGTTGTTGGTGGTTGGAATAAGCTGCCACAAGAGCTAATCTCAATAGGTTCAAAAATGCACTAGATTTGTTTCGGAAAAGTTAAAGTGCGCCAGCAACTAACTTTCGTTACAATAGATTTCAGTATATTGGCTTTAAGCTGCTTTCTTCTAATTTAATATGATAACATTAATAATTAATGCTAATGTTTAATTTCAGAGACGCTAGGTAAAAGTTGTTTAACATGTATTGTAAATCATCTTTTGAATTTGCCATTATAGTTGCATCGTCTGAGTAGCATTTCATATTGTCGACCTTATCTTACTTAGTCCTAGATTTACCACTTCCTGCATTCTTGAAAGCTTTATTTATTTAAAATCGGGCTGTGGTCCTATGGCTAGTGTCTCGGACTCACGGACCAATGGTCCGTGGTTCGAATCCCCCTCTACTCCAACTTTATTTCCATTTTCTAATAGTGAGTTATTTACAACTCGTAGAAAATGGCCCTAAAAATGAAATATTCGGGTAAATTATAAGAACGCAAATATTTATTTAAAAAAAATAAATTTAAAAAAATATATTTTTTGATTTTATTTCAATCCTGGATTGAGTTAAAGTAACTCGAGAATGTAATTAATTTGTACAGTATTTTGTTTAACACTTTTTTTATGTTTATGATTTATAAATAAAAATTTAAAAAATTGAATCAAATATTTTTGCAAAATAAAAAAACTGCTCTAAGTATTCGATAAAAATTGATCCATGTGTTGTATATAAGTATAACTATTTCTTATCAACTTGATATTAGAATTTGAGTCACGCAATCCAAACTTTACTCTGTTTGGAAGTGACGTCACTTCCGGGAAAGCTCTCCGCTGAATAACGAAAGTTTCGCGGGAAAGCGAGACCCGTTCTGATTTACGAGGCTTTCAAACTTTCGTCTTAAGTCTAGACTCAAAGCTGATGCGTTCGAGCAGCGCAAGGGTAGGGGTGAATTAGATCGATACCTCAAATCTATAGGGTATCACCTCCAAATGTTCACATTTGTTTCCAAATAATTTGAAGTATTTTTTTGCTGCACAACAGGACAAGTGGCTTAAAGAAATGTTTTTTTTTACGATTTCCTGGAACATTTCATTTTCATGCCATTTTCTGTTAGTCGTAAATAACAATGGAATATTAGGAAACGGGAAACAAGTTGTAAAAGAGTAGAGTTTGGATCTCGGACCACCTGATCTGGAGTCCACAACACTACAATTGTTTTGAATTATGTCACAGAATATCCTGATTATAAAAATCACATTTAATTTTCGATATCTCTCTATAAATCATGTCAATTTTGTGCGTTAGGCAAGCGTTTTATTTTATTTTATTTATTTCGAATACAAACAGGTGTACAGGTTAAATCAAAACATATTTTTTAAAACTATATAAATGTATACATAGTAGGGCCTGCCATCCAATTATATATATTCACTAAATAATACTGTAATAAAGCGACGACGGCTTGAAGTTTAAACTATATAAATAATAAATATACTATTTATTAAAATAAGACAAATATGGACAAAACAAGGAGATAGTAGAAAGGAAATGAAGGAAATTGATAAGGAGTGGTAAAGGATGATTGAAGGAAAGTAAGAGTGGAAAATTGCATTTGATTTAATGATTAAATGAATTATAAATGAAGAGCATGAATCAAGCCTTTTAATTCACTTCTGTACATATTGTACGGAGTGTTAAATATATCAAGACTATTATTTTTTTGTTAAATGTTTCACATATACGAGGAATCGTAGAATGTTTTAAATATGTTTTAATTTTATTAATATAGAAAATATCAAAGAGTCAAGTTGGCCTGGAGGGGACACGGTGAACAAGTAAATTAGTGAGTTCCGGGGAATCGAATGAATAATTTTCAATTTTGTAAAGCAGGATCTGATCAAACATATCTCTTCTGTGTGACAATGAATCAAGGTTATAAAATTTTAATGAAGCTAAATAATTTGGAAAATGCAAATTACATTTGTATTCTAGTTTTTTCAGGAATTTTTTTGAACACTCTCGATTCTATTAATATTTAATTTATAAACAGGAGACCAGATAGCAGTGCAATATTCAAGATGGGGGCGTACGTATGTTATGTAAAGCAATATAAATGAACCCAAGTTTTTAAAAGATTTACACAGCCGCATTATATATCCAGTCATTTTGTATGCCTTGTTAATTATAGTTTCTATATGACTATTGTAATTTAAGTTTGAGTCCATATCTAGTCTTATCTATTAAACTATGGAAGTCTCAAATATGCTTATTTTTTTATGTAGTGAATATTTCAATATTAGGAAAATGCAACATTATTATTATTAAAACTGTTCTTGATATTTTGCAATGATTAAAATTGATCATTCTTTGATACTTTTAGTACTAATTGACGAACATCTATGCTGGCGAGCTCATACTAATGAGTTAATTTGCAAAATATTTTTTCACTTAGAAGGTTGTGAAAATTCTTACCCATTAATACTAAATACACTCTTGTACAAGCATTACTACCACCTTTTCTAAATTACGCTGATGTTTCCATGACTGATTTAAGCTGTGAGCAACTTGATAAATTTGAACGACTTCAGAATACTTGCATAAGGTACATTTTTGGTCTTAAAAAATATGACCACATTTCTGATTATCGTGGGCAACTGAAATGGCTCAAAATTAGACAGCGGAGAGACTATCACTCCCTCTCATTTCTGTTTAATGTACTTCATAGTCTTAACGCTCTTATGTACCTGCGTGAAAAATTTCAACGCTTATCAGTTAACAGTTTCCCTCTTCGTTATAATTCTCAAGGCACTCTCTTAATACCAGTCCACAATTCCTCTTTCTTCTCTAACTCATATAGTGTCCATGCGGCTCTTTTGTGGAATCATCTCTCATTCACCATTAAATATATTACTACAGTTTCTCTGTTTAAATCACGTCTGAAAAAACATCTCTTTTCTCTTCCTCAATATCTCCTTTTTTCCTTTTTCCTCTTTTTTTTCTTTTTCCCATTGACTAATAGTTTTGATTTAAGGTAATTTATAAACAAAAACGTTTATTTCTATCTTTATATATCTTTAGGTTTTTAATTTTTATTTTCTATTGAATATGTTCTGTAACTTGAATTATAAAAATACAAGTATTATTTTATTGGATTGGAAGGAATTGCCATTTAGCAATAAGCCCACCAATGTACAAATAACATTATGCACAAAAAATTAGATACATAAATCAAAATAAATAAATAAATCTTGGGATGTTGCAATGAAAAAATGTTCAAAAACATTTTTTACAGGAAATACCATCACACCGTTTCTCCGTAGGAGTTGAGAAAGGAGATAAAACACCACGTTAATATGTCTTTATACTAACCACCTTTCTTCTACATTCATGCAACTTCTCATGCACGCACGACGATTATTCAGAATTTTGAATTGCCCATCTTCAAATATTTGTTTAATTTAGTCAAGCTTTATCTATCTTAGTCTTTCTCGTTTTCTGCATCTATAAAAATTCGAACTCATAGTCCTCTTAATTGTTTTTTTACAGTCCATTTCCTCATAAGACCTTAACTAACGCAGCACTTCTTTCTTGATTTTGACGATAAGAATGTTTCCAGCCTTACATAATCCACGGATCTAAACGGTATGTACATAGTTTTACCACACATTTACCTGAGAAGTCGCATACCGACATCATTTTGTCTATTATCATCATACTTACATACATTTTATGTATTTTTTGTTGTTTCGATTATTTCGGATATCTTAATTTTGTAGGTTTTAAGTTTATCTAAGAAATTTCTTAATTTTAATTATAAAACATACTTTTTGACAAAATATATTTTTTTTTAAATTTTATTTAACTTTGTGTACATAATGTTATTTGTACATTGGCAGGCTTATTGCCAAATGGCAATTTCTTCCAACCAACCAATAAAATTAAAGTTTTATTTTTATAATTCAAGTTACAGAACATATTCATAAGAAAAAAAAACATTAAAAAGTTAAAAATATATAAAAATAGAAATTAACATATTTGTTTATACCTTAAATTAAAACTATTACTCAATGGGAAAAAGGAAAAAAGAAGAAAATGGAAAGGAGGAGTGATTAAGGAAGAGAAAGGAGATGTTTTTTAAGACGTGATTTAAACAGAGATGATGTAGTAACATCTTTGATGGTGGATGGGAGATGATTCCACAGTCGAGCCGCATGGACACTGTATGAGTTAGAAAAGAAAAAAGAATTGTGGATGGGTATTAAGAGATTATTGTTTTATATAAAGAGCACAACCATATAACTTGAAAAAAACACAAACTAATTCTGCACTTTTAAAGGCATCGCTCATAAGAGGTAATTGGACAATGACAAAATTGTAATTAATTTATTGAATCGGGTTGTGGTCCGTAATTCGAATCCTACTCTACTCCAACTTGATTCTCATTTTCTAATAGTGAGTTATTTACAACTCGTGAAAAATGACCCTCAAAATTAAATATTTGGGTAAATCATAAGAACGCAAATATTTCTTTTTTAAAAAAAAAAAAAAAAAATATCCCGCAGGTTTGACATGTAACCCTATGAAATTGAGGTATCGGCGTGCGCAGGCGCTGGGTTTTAAGGTCGAGGGCATAGGAAATGTGCTTTCAAGGGCGAGTCAATCAGAATGGGGTGAACTACCTTTCGTCAATAGTGGTAACGGCACTCGTTTCAACAATAATTATAAAATACAGATTATTAAAAGTCCATAATTATTAATTATTAATTACTTACTGCGGAGGGATTTAAGGTCAAAACTGATAGTTTATTTCAATAATTTAATTTGGCACTTATTTTGTGTAAATTAAATATTTACCATATAAAATATGTCGTTCTTCTTAAATTGATAAATTGTTACGCGTACGATATTATTTATCATATATACGGCCTATGCCAATCACTATAAAAAAAATAAAACTATATGGCAAGTCAACAAAATAATGGTTTACAATATTTTCATAAATACATAAAGACTCGAGTTAAATCATGCCAATCCACCTTCATCTCACGTTGTTTTAGTGACGAATAGATCTACAAAAATCCGAAAGATCTATTCCGAAGAATTTCAAGTTTTGTGATGGAATGACCAATGTACACATTCTGGACATTGGGGCATAAATATAGAAGTCGCAATTAGAAGATTTAATAAATAGCTGATTTTGACTTCTGGTAACATGGTTGGGAACGTGAAAAGAAATAAATTGGAACAGAGATGGATCATCTCTTGTAAATTTCATTTATATTTGATTTTTTATTAAATGTATTTATTTTTTAATGCTATTTGTTGTGCTGTACTATATTCGTGGCAACTCAACTCATTAGTGAAATAATTAATAAATAAGGCTATTTAGAAATAAAAAGATAATATTATGAATTGCCTCTTCTGGGTGACCAAGTAAGTTGAATTCGCTGAAATAAATCACCCAAAAAGACTATACATAAAAATAATAGCGACTGTGAAATCTACGCACCAATTTAAATAGACATGATGAATTCTATAAAAAACACCAAATTAGTCAGAAAAATATAAGATTGATTTTTGATACAAAAAAACCTAAGATTTCATCGATTTTTATACCAGTGCGTACTTTTTGCTTTTTTATGATTAAGTTAAATATTTTTATATTTCAGCAGTTTAACTTGCCAGAAATTATTGTTTTTTAAATGAAAACCAAGTCGTGGTAGAGTGAGGTTTGAATCGCGAAGTTCTGATTCGTGAATATGTGACATTACTCGTATCACAGGCACCCGCTATAATTTCTTATGCTATTCCTGGCATTCAAAATAATATAAAATATTACACTTACTCTTCATCGTCAGTTGATCCATGCTAAAGATATATCACTGTTTTTTCCGTCATTGGAATTATTGAATCGTAAACTAGAAACTCGGTAAAACTTAGAAAGCGACTATTGAAAGCAGATATATGTGGCTTAAACTAATGCATATACAGAACTTACTTATCGAACCCAGAATCCTTACTGTTTGTGGCAAGGACTTAGCCATTACCGCTACGCGAACTTTTTTATGTGATTTTTTTTCTGTTTTTTTAGGAAAAACAGCTTAAATTCAAAATACTACGTACTATATCCAGTTATTGTTTTTTTCAGAAATAAAAAACAGTACACGAAAAAACGAAACGTAAGCGTAGAAAGGAGGAATGAGGAAATTAAGTTAAAAGGAAGTTTGATTTTTTACAATAAAACTAATAAACCAATTTAAAATTCATTTAAAACAAATAGCACAAACAACATATTAGAAAGCATATCAACTAATTATACACCTATAAACCTTTTATTGAAAAGTTTTCATAAAAGTTTTATTTAACTAATAAACTTTTGTATAAAAATATCTAATTATGAACAAAGTTAATTAAATTTGAAACAACTAGGACAGGTAAACGTGTTTTAAAAATATTTTTTTTACTTGCAAGAATTGCTCACAATTGACTTTGTTTTGTGAATTAATTTGGGCTTTTTAATATTAATTATCTTTGTAAATGGTTCAAAAAAAAATTAAGTAACACTGAAGGAATTATTCTTATTCTTAAAGGTGGGGGTCAGTGCTATGCTTTAAGCTCCTGACATCACTGTGACCTGTGAAGATCTATTGTAGCGGGTCCCTGTGAATAGTTTTTGCCCTCTGAGCCCAGGTCTATAAAGAGCCTGGCTACTGTTCTCATCTTGCTAAATCTCTCCCTCTTTGCCCAGATCCATAAAGTATCAAGCTATTAGGTTGGGGGCGATCTCATTAACATCTTCAGGTTTAACCTGGTCCCCCGAGGGTGAGGCTTCTTTAATGATGAAAAGCATCACATCAACATATAATGTACATGATTGTTTGTTTCATCATCTGCATTGCCAAACCTACATCTAGAAGTTTTTGAAAAGTTCGTTCTAAAGAAATATTAAAGCAATTTTCCTTTTTAAATATTAAAAAAAAGTATATTTCGGTGTATCTAATCTAATCTCAATTAAAAAGCCGCAAAAAGTGGGTTGGTATGATTTTAGTTTCTTTAAATTGTAATGTTTTTAAGCGTATTTTTAAATGTATTATAATGTTTATTCTTCTACTTCTTCTAGTGCCTTGCCAGGTCGCCCCAGCGTTGGCGTCATTACAATGAAAGCATATGTATCTGTCCTGCGCTAATTTTACATTTCGCAGCCAGAACGACTGCTTATAGATGTACTCGCCGTTGTGATTCCTAGGAAAATATAACCAGAGTGGTTTCCTATTGCCTTCTTTGGTGGATTAATGTTAATAAATAAAAAAATAAAAAACAAGTACAAGAGAATCCAGTGAGAACACACTAAAAATGTAACAATTTGAACTTAACTGAAATAAAATAACTCAAATTTAAAATTCAAAGAAGGAAGTGATATATCTGATAATTGATAAATAATTTTGATAACTTTCATAATCTTTAAGATAGGTAAATGTTATATGTACGAAAGGAAATCCGGTTGATTTTTAAATGTACATAGGTATGTATGTATCACCGCAGGTAACAATGCGAATAAATGATATCATTCACAATCTGTACCACAAAAGTCATTCAATACGAGAATCGACTCACCCTATTGATATTTCAAGATGTGACGAATGAAAAATGATGGGGAATTTCGTATACACTTTTTCCCATCGCAGTTTCTATGAAACGTATCCTGTATTCAGTACCTTCAGTGAACGTTGAAAGGCTTTGGAATTTATAAACAAAGGTTTGTAAACTAATTTTCTGTATAATCTTGGTAAAAAATCAGTACTCTCAAAATTAAATCATCGCTTGAAACAATTAAGTTGAACGTGTTAAAAATTTACCATAGTCAGCGGGTAAATAAAGTATTTGTATTTTAATTTAGACAGGTTTTTATGACGATAGTGGTAAATTAAAAATAATTAAAAAAAGTATCGCAAACGAATGCTTGCGTTGCAATAAATGAATAACTTTCATACGATCTTGCATTGTATGCATAAATTGTTTATATTTCATACTACAAATTGATATGTAAATTGTTTTCGTACTTTTATCTATTTTTTTGGTCATAACTTGATTAAAGGCAAAAGCTTTGTTTCTATTTATTTATGAATTTCGTCGTATTTGTCAGCCTCGTGGTAAAGTGATCGGCTCATTTGCCTATACAAGAGGTCTAGCGTTCGTTTCCTGACATGGTAGACATGAAATATTTGTTTAAAAAGGTGTTTTTACACTATAATATTATTTCATAGTCCCTGGACTGCCACCTGAAGCCTGAGACTTATCACCTTACCTTCATCTAACAAAATATCATGAATGATCAAAATACACTGCGATTTGTGTACCAATGCAGTGCTCTATGCACCATTTTATGTGGACAGTGAATGATGATGATTAACGAATTTATTATACATACGGGCTAACCCTAATCAACAGTTATATGAAGAAACTTTTTTATAAGAAACTGAACAAAAAGAACATAAAACTATGAAACAAATAAAATAACTAATAATTTAAGACATTAACCACTGATTTGAGTCTATTGAACACTTTATTTTATTAAGTGTTCAGTAGACTCAAATGAGGGTTTAATTTCTTATATTATAGGTTTAAATATGGAGTTCTACAAAATGAACACCAAATCAATCAATAATCAAAATATAGTTGAAACGTAATCTTTTTACCACTAAAAACCTTTTTTGAATTTTTTTTTTATTTAACTTTTTGTACCTATTGTTAATTGCAGGTTGGTGGGTTTACTTCCAAACAGCAATTTCTTCCAACCAACCAATAAAATAAAAGTTTAATTTTTATCATTCAAGTTACAAAATATATTTAATAGAAAATAATAATAAAAAAGCGAAAGATATATAAAAATAGAAATAACAGGATTTGTACATAAATTAACTTAAATAAATAATAATTCTCAATGGGAAAAAGAAGAAAGGAAGAGAGGTTAAGGTTTAATTATTAATTACTATTTAATGATGCACACACCTGAACACTTACTCTCACACCAATACACATAAACACACATCTACACTTATACCCGTATGCAGAGACAAAACTTAAGGTGAGGAAAGTACATTCTAATTTCAAATGCAGAGAATAACCCGAAGGTGAATACAATAGAATGTACTATTCTCACCTTAAGGTTGGTCTCTGCATACGGGTATTACTCTCATACAAATACACATAAACACATCTTTTTGTTGTAACACAATTAATAATATGTATGATTTTTATTGAGAAGCTTTGCTGGTCTGTCTTTTAACTGTATTAAAAAAAATGTTTTAATATCATTGCCGACTGTTTATTTCTTTAAAATAAATAAATAAAAAAGAGAAAGGAAATGTTTCTTTAGACGTGATTTAAACAGAGATACTGTAGTTTAACTGTATTTTTAAAAATATGAAATAGTACAGTGGGGAATTGTTTATATTTCAGATTTAATGTAAGAAAATTAATAAATGATTAGTGCGTTAGGTATCAAAAATATTATAAACAACCCCGAAAAGACTTTAAAAAAAGAATCAATTTTTTGATCATTGTGATTTACCCAGATATTTTACTATTGTAGTTCCTACCTATCTAAACTTCAGCTAGCCATGTTAAAAGATAAAATATTTAGCGGTATTTGAATCTAGGAGTTTCCACGATATTAGTCTTTATATTATTATAAGTATTATAGTATTAGTAATATTATTATTATTATAGTATTAATATTAGTCCACGATATTACCGCGAGACCGCGACTCGTCTCTTTACTACTTTTATTTTACGAAGCTGTTATTATACTAAACAATTAAGTAGGTATTACTTTAAACAAAAAAAACTTCTCAGTGTCACTGCATATAATTTTTTTAAATTTGTTGCACTTGGGGGAAAACATTTTTGAGAAGGGAATATGAAAGTCTAAGCAATTACAGGGCTTATGATCTGTCGTTGGCTTGTTTAAGTGGCCACTTATCACCTGTGCAACATTTACGATTTTGTCTATGTTTAAACATTAACATTTCCTTAACTCTTCTATCCGTTGGCTTTTGTGAAGTAAAAGAGCTGAAACCTTTATCGTGTGGGTGAGATTCATTTGGCTGAACCAATTCTGCATGAAAATAATTTTATAATTTTTATACTTCTTCTTTTTTTTATAAAGGAGTTGCTTTATTATTTACCTTGCTTATAATATACAAGGTTTATATTTCAAAAGTGAATTTTCTGCAATTAAATTTCTTTAAATGTATCTAAACTGTTGAGATCAGGAGGGATATACTAATGTAGGCCAATCAGGAACTTCTTAGCATTTGCTCATGTGGAGAGTAAACCACTCAAAACTCTTCAGGAGAAGCCGTTGTCAACAGACCTTCCGTTCCACTAGAGGAGTGTTTGGCATTTTCTTCCCTAATTTGGTTCATTTTACCAATTGCCTGCACTATATTACTTTTACCAGTTGATTCAACAATGTGTTAGGAGTTATTCAGATCTTAATTTATTGCAACAGAAGAAAAACATTTTTGAGGTCGGAATATGGAAGTCTAGGCATTTACAGGGATTATGATTTGTCGTTGGCTGGTTTATCTGAATAACTCCCTAGGGAAGAAGTCCATACAGTCTGCAAACATTTGGACATACACAAAACATTGTTGTACAAACATTTTGTCCATATATCTGTCATCAGTCGATAGCCTCAACTAATAACTTATTAATACAGCTGCTAAATACGTATTCGGGGAACAATGATCTACGTAATTTATATATAATTTTATTTTTAGAGTACAAACTTAAAACATAATTTCAATATATTTGCATAGTATTATGTACTTAACTGGTTAGCAAAAGTACATATCTAAATTAACACTTATGTTAATAGCAACCAATATACATTAAAAATACAGTAAAATACAGTAGATTTATCGTTTTAAAAATGGTTATAATACAACCTTACTTAGATCATATCAACGATAATAACCTATTTTTTTATCTTAACCAACATTTTGTGAATACACAAGAGATAAAATGAATATTTTTCATTATATTTTTAAGATAAATTTGTTTTTTTTAATATTTATGTTGAAAACGACTTTATTTTTATATTTTATTTTATTTATTATATTTACGGTCTAAGCCAATTACAACAGTTACATAAAGAAACATAAATACAAGAAACTGAACAAAAAGAGCATAAACTATGTAGCAATGACAAACAAGGACACTACAATAAAAGTAAACAATATATTCATAAAAACGAAAGACATAAGACTTCGAGCTAAATCATGTCAATCCAACTTTATCCCACACTGTTTTAGTCGCGACTAAAACACTCGAAAATCTACGAAAAACCGGAAGATCCATCCAAAAGAATTCCAAGTCGTGTGACGGATTGGCTAACCTACACATTCTGGACATTGGGACATAAAAACAAAAGTTGATTTTAGAAGATTGAATATATGGCAGATTTTTACTTCTAGTGAAATGGTTGGGAGCATGAAAAGAAATTGATTGTAACAGAGATGTGACATCACTTATAGCATTAAGTATTTTGAAAATTCATATAAAGTCCATCTCAGTTCTACGTTTTTTAAATGAAAACAGATAAAGAGATTGCTCTATTTCGAAATAGAAATAATTACCCCTTTGTAATTCGAGCAACCATGCCACTTTTCTTAGAAAACGGTGTTGGACATACTCAATGTGGTCAATATGAGTCCTGTAGAATGGAGACCAAATAGGAGAAGCGTATTCTAGATGGGGTCGAACTATTAAGCAATAAAAAGTTTTGATGGTATCGATATTTTTGAAGTCCGTCCTCATTCTTTTGATAAAACCGATAAGTTTGAGAGACAAAGAAAATTACTAATATAAACATTGCAATTAAAATTGAATTCAAATGCCAATAGACTTTGTTTAAAATTCTGTATCTTCCAAAAATAACATTTAAGTCAAAAAACATTTGAAAATCCTCATTACTTTTTACTCTGTTTTTACTACATATACACATTTTTTTATTTATCACATCTTTTTCCGTGTTTTCTATTTTCTACGAATTTTACTTTGTATTTTATTTTGTTTTTTAAAATACTTTTTTGCCATACTGATATATAATTTATTTTTTTCTTTGCCTTTTACTTGGTTTCTTGCTTTGGATTTTGTTTTTTACTACGTATTTACTGGATTTTAAAATATGTTTTGAGTATGTCTTTTACTATGTTTCTAATTATGTATTCTCTTTTTACTATGTATATTACAGTTTTTAAAAACATTTTTACTATATTTTTTTTTACATTTTTTACTTTGTTTTTAATAGATTTTATTTAAGAATTATATTATGTTTTTCAGTATGTATAATACAGGCGCGTTCCGCCCATACATACTACATACTGAGGATGCAACGCATCCCTTGACAATTTGAAAATAATAATACGTAGTTTATTATTAAAAAGTTCAAATAATCCTCAATTATCGTATCCCGTATTTCTTGTCACGGTACTGAATATAAAGTACCTTGGCCTTGATAGTATTCGTTTGATACGCTGGAATCTGGATACTACTCTTCATTTTGATTCCAGTCTTTTTACAAGTGATCGAATATCCGCGCAAGCGCATTAAGGTTCATGGCGTCGTCATATTGCTCTACAAGACTCGTATAGATAAGAGCATCCAACAATATTCACCGCACGCGCCTGCTATAATACCATTATTTATTTTTCTATGTATTGATTAATGTTTTGATTATTTTTTTTGACTGGCTTAGAACGGGATAAATAATACTAGTTAGATAGTTAAAGCAATTGTTTATAAATAAACAATTTTATGTTTATAATATGATAATAAAAAAATAAAATAATTAGCCAGAAGCCAAAAATATTAACAAGGATTCACTTTTGTTTTCTTCATATTTTTCTCACCTTCTTTTCAACTTTATAAATGGCATTAATTAGTGTTTAATGTATTTTTTCAACCATAGCAATTGTTTTGTAATTAGTTTTTTAAAGGTAAGCTGTGAATGATGTAGTTTCTCCGGAACCGTGATGACACAAGACTGAATAGAGGTTAGATATGATACAGTGAGGCAGTCAGTCGTGAAATACCATTACATGTTTCGCCATGATCGAGCGTTTCATTTGTAGACAAATACTATGAAACGATTACGTCTTTTCTGAGCAAATAAAGAGCATCCTAATCCTTTGGAAAGTACAGATGAATGATTCACAATTGCATCAAAGCAAAAATGACATATTTGTTCGTTCTTAGTGCAAAAATGAAATTCTCAAATTATTCTTAACATATTTAACAGTATTTTATTCTTTTGGGGATAGTTCAAATTAAATAAAGAAAATTCTTAGATTCAACCCAGTGAAAAATCGTAACATAATGTTTTTATTTTATTATATTAACAGCTGAAAGAGAAAAACTATACCCCATATAATCATGTGTTCATTGTACTATATGATACTTAGGCATCCAAATGTTTACAAACTGAGATGGATATGTTCTCATCATCACCATGGCAGCATCGTCTGCATGGCATGTGATGTTAATAACCTTATCTCCCTTAGTAGATTAACAACTTTTTTTTTATTCTTAAAAGTGTTTTTTTTTTTTATATATTTTTTCTGCTTGTGTAAGAAAAGGTTTTTGGCGTACATATTGTTGTGCTATATTTAGTTATAAAGGTGCTAAACTTGCTTTGTTTCTTTGTTGTTCTCAATATGTGTTTTTTTCTAATTGTTAAATTATTTATGTCCCGAATTGAGTTTTTGTAACTTCTGGGAATGTAATTCAACGTATTATGCTTGTAAATAAATGTGTCATACGATTTATAAATAAAATAAAATAAAAAAATATTCAAAAAAGTATTTATTTTATGCTTTATTAAGTAAGTAAATATCATCTTAAGAACGAATATAAACTTTTATTAACATTAATATTTTTTTCAAAATTTCTCAAGAACAAGTATAAATTGGGCTTTGATATAAGAGCCGAAATGATTGGAGTCACATTAGAAAAACAGATTCTGTATTATTGTATTATGTATTACTAGATGTACTATTAGATTATGTATTACTGTATTTAAAGAAAAAAATGTATTCAGCGGGACACCTTTTTTTCCGATGGTCAGAGCGAATGCCTACCATGCAAGAGGTCTCAGGTTCGATTCTCGACATGGTTGATATGAAATATTTATTTAGAAGGGTGTTTTCACACTAGAATATGTCATAGTATCTGGGCTGGTACCCGAAGCGTAAGACTGATCATCTTACATTCATGTGACAAAAATGATAAAGATACGCTGTGATTAGTGTGCCAATGTAGTGCTCTATGCACAGAGAATAATGATGATGACGACGATTTTTTTCATTCTTTTTTTATTAAATGTACACCAAATGCTTGAGTTTGCTGTTCACCATATTGATGTGCCATATATATTTATTAAAAAAAAATATTTTAATGTTTTTGATCCTACTTAAAATTTGTGATGATATACTCGTATGTCTGTGTAAACTAATTATTCGCCCCAACTCAGCACAGGACTTTTGTTCCCATGGAGTTGGGACTTATGTCTAAAAAACCTCTAATAAACTATTCATGATTCAATAAATATATCAGAAAAATCGAACCATATTATAAGAGCTCTAATTATATCATCATCATTTCCCTTTCCACACGCAGTGCTGCATAGAACACGGCATTTGTTAACCAACTGCAGCGTATTTTAATCATCTGTTACATGAAGGAAAGGTGATCAGTCCTACGCTTTGTTGCCAGTTCAGGAACTATGAAATATTTTAGTTTGAACAACCTTTGATATCAATATTTCACGTCTACCCTGCCAGGAATCGAATCCAGAACCTCAAGAATGATAGAAAAATGCCGATAACTACACGACGTAACGGACGTATCCCAACTCGATTTCCTTATTTGGGTTTTTTATCTGAGAACAGCCAAAGGGTCGAAAATACTCGTCTAGGTTTCTGATTTTATTTAACACACAAAACTGTGTTCTTCATTCACTTTGACATAGAAAATTATTCAAAGGAGAAACGATCCATGCGACGAAGAGCAGTTTTTATGAATATGTATTTTAATATAGTTTTTCTGTCACTCTCTCGCTCATTCTTTCCTTAGGGTGTAAGATGTTATGTTCTCTAAAATGCTTCCCCAAATACTGTGCGAAAGTGACATCTGTATGTCGGACTGATTATGTATAACTAATTCTACAAGATTGAGGTGTCGGATTCTCGATTTCCATTTCCCTAAACTGAAGCAATTACAGTTTTTTAAGTTAGAGGATTAGAAAGAAATTTACTGCGTTGGCATAATTTTTTTTTAAAAGTATTTATAATGCGTATTTCTATACTTTACGTTAGAAAACGGCATATAAAACTGGAGCCTTAAAAAGTTTTTGGATGGTCCTAACTCCTATAAAAGACAAGTAATAAATAATTTTAAAAAAAACCGTGGATATCAATATTTATTTATTTGGTTTACAAGCAATAAAAAATAATACATAATACACATAAATATTGAAACCATAAAAAAAAGACACTACTTATTTTTCATCAATTACATGTAAACACTAACTAAATACATATTTATATAAAATGAACAAAATAAATTATTAAATTGAATTTAATTTATTGTAATTGAATTTAATTTATTGTATTTTTTTTTAATAAATTGCGAAAATCGTACGAATTAATAATAAAATAAACATGAATAAAATACTAATTCAAATAAAATTATCAAAATTAAATTATTGAAAAAAAATCATTCTTTAATATAAAACTAATAGAAACTACAATATAATAAAAATGACCAACAAAAAATGCATCGAAACAAAATCAGCAATGTAATCCATCAAAATTAAAAGGAAAAAAATAATATTTCAATATAAAAACGCATTTTGTGTACACTTCTTAAACCTAAGCAATCCAGCGTCAAAAAAATTGATCTCTAAGTTTTCAATGGTGTTGTTTAAGCTGCACATTCTTGACACTGGATTGAAGAAGGACACATTATTATTAAATGAAATTATGCGGAATGTTTTCGGGTTCCTTAAGGTATGACCATTAGGAACATTTATTTTTATAGTATTTAAACAGCTTGAACTTTGTGTGTAAAAAAGTTATCGCTCTATTGCCATAATTTAGGGAAAAAATAAGGGAAAAGTTTGGATAAAGAAAATTCAGTCCTTTTAAGTATCAAACACCAATGTTTTATCCAGTGTTTTTGACGCGTACAAATCATGACATGCATTATTTGGTAATTCTGGTTATTTCAACGTAGCTACGTGAAACTCAACCGGTGGAATTTCTCAGTATTACATCTAAATTACTCAGAAAGCACGTAACTTACGTAAACACTGGAATTATATTATATTAATTTACTGTTACAACAGATACCAGATAAGAAAAGATAACAGGAAGTATTAATTTGTATGTATGTATTGTTTAGATTTCTTTTGCAAAATATAAATGCACTTTAATACGAACATAATTATTTGTTATTCTGTACGTCCCGACAAAACATTTTTTTATTTAGAGTAATAAGCCGTTTTTGCGTTACAATTGACACATATTTTAGGGAAACAATTCCGAAGAAGCGTGTTGGCAATAAAGCCATTCGTCTCCATAATTCTATCAATCGGTGCTTTTATTTAGCCAGGGGCGAGAAGGAATGTTTTATTGTTCGGAACTGTTGGTAATTTCGTAATACTGAAGGGAAGACAAAGACACAAGAGGTTCCCCTTGAGGAGTCCCAAAGTGACACAATAAAAGTGTAAAATGCTGTCCTGTTGCTGTGTTTCGGGGGCGTTTGAAGTCTCTTCAAATAACGCCACCAACGGTAGTCTTTACAGAATTGACTGTACGTAATAAAATAATAAAAATTTCACTTATATTGACAGAGCCAGATACACCAGACACCAGATATTTAAAAAAGCATTTACTGATTTTATTTTTTGACTTTTGTGATGTACATATATTTAGCGGCCTCCGTGGCGTAATGGTTTAGATGCTTGGCTCACGCGCGGATGGTTCCGGGATCGATTCCCAGTGAGAAAAAAAATGTGTTTTTTCCCAAGACTGGCTGTTTTGTGCTGTAATTCACCACTATTATTGGGCCTCCTGGCCTGCTGCGGTGCAAAAAATACAAATACGAAATATAAATGTAGACATATGTACATAAAACATCAACGCTTATCAGTTCATGGTTTACCTCTTCGTTCTCATTCTCAAGGCACTCTCTTAATACCCATACACAATTTCTCTTTCTTCTCTAACTCATACAGTGTCCATGCGGCTCGACTGTGGAATCATCTCCCATCCACCATCAAAGATGTTACTACTTTATCTCTGTTTAAATCACGTCTGAAAAAACATCTCCTTTCTCTTCCTTAATCTCTCCTCCTTTCCTTTTTCCTCTTTCCGCTTTTTTCCTTTTTCCCATTGAGTAATAGTTTTGATTTAAGGTAATTTATAAACAAATACGTTTATTTCTATTTTTATATATTTTTCACTTTTTAATCTTTTTTTTTTTTATTTTCTATTGAATATATTCTGTAACTTGAATTATAAAAATAAAACTTTTATTTTATTGGTTGGTTGGAAGAAATTGCCATTTGGCAATAAGCCCGCCAATGTACAAATAACATTATGTACAAAAAGTTAAATAAATAAATAATATATTTTATTTTCTGTGTTCGGGGGGATAAAGACAAAAAAAATGAAGATAATAATTAAAAAAACGTCAATGGTTCATAGCATCTTCACCTTACTCTGCGCAAATATCGCGAGCAGCTTTGCCTTTTTGTTTCCTCAGTTGAACGCAAACAGGTGTCGAAAATTCTCCCTTGACGCTCTATTTTGAAAGCATGTAATCGAAAAAAATAGTATATGTAACCTAAAAGCAACATTTTATCTTACCGAAAAGAATATTTTGTTTTGAATATAAAACCTTTACCATTGTGTTTTACTTTTGATGCTCATTTTTAAATTGGAAAAAAACGGACACAACATAAGGTAATACCTGATCATCTTCATTCCCTTCCCGTACCTAATGGTGCATAGAGCACTGTATCGGTAAACCAATCGCCGCGTATCTAGAACATTTTTGTTACATGAGGGTAAGATGACCAATGACCAGTCTCATGCTTCAGATGCCAGTCCAGGGACTATGAAATATTAAAATGTAAAAACACACTTTTATATAAAAATAATTTACCATGTTGGAAATCGAACCCGTGACCTCTTGTATGGTAAGCAAATGCGCAGACCACTACACCACAAAGCCGATTAATACCTGATAGATAAAATGAAAAATCTTCAAAAGCCGGTGATTTTGATTATTATGAAAATATCTGATTCCAACCCTGGAAACATTATCTCAAAAGCGAGAAAACACCTAAATAAGGTGAAAAAACAATAACCATGACTTTTGAAAAAAAAACCTTCCCAAGGTGCACACAAGAGGTGTCAAATTGCTAAAATCAAGTACCGACAGGTATAAATAAAGGGGCTATTCATCAAAACAGTAAACTTTACATTTTGAATATGCATCATAAAACATTATTGGAGACTCACCGTACTGCCTACTGCACACTAGAATATGTATTATTGAGACATAAACCTACATATTATAAAAGATGGGCTGTTCGAAATTTAAAAAAAAAAAGTTTTTTTATGAATAACGGCACAATAAACCTTGGAAACTTTCACTTGAGAATTTTCATATAATGTTTCATAAAGTGTACGAATGCCTTTATAATTCACTTTTTGCGCCTAATAGTGCATACGACACTCCATCGGTACACCAAACGCAGCGTATTTTAATCATTTTTACTAAATAAAGGTAAACTGGAGTGTTCAATGTCCTGGATGAACATTCACTCTTTTTTAACTCTTTTTTTTTTTTTGCACAACAGGCCAGGAGGCCCAAATACAGTTGTGAATTACATCACAAAACACCCAGGCTTGAGAAAAATCACATTAATTTTTTTTGTGTTCTCACCGGGAATCGAACCCGGAACCTTCCGTGTGTGAGTCAAGCGACCTGACCACTACACCACGGAGGCCGCCTAACATATTAGGTTAACCAAAATGAAAGCCATTTTTAGGAGAAGTGTACAAGTTTGGATTTTGTCTAAGGAAAGAGACCATTGCAGGAGACTCCTGCGAGACATTGCATTGATTTATATACGAGTATAGTGGTATTAAGCGCCCAGCTGTTCATTAATTTTTATGTTTTTGTAATATTTTTTTTTGCCATATTCTTTAAAAATATGTATGCTTCCAGTTTCTGTTACGTTGAATCCCAACTTAACACAGGGCTCTGGGTCTCATAGAGGAATACGTTATTTTTTTGGAATATGCATTTTTATAAGAAAAAAAAATACGGTTCGGGTGCCAGTTCAGACACTATGAAATATTGCAGTGTAAAAGCACCTTTCTAAATAAATATTTTATGTCAACCATGTCGGGAATCGAACCCGAGACCTCTCGCATGGTAGTCTTAAAGCACTTACCATTAGGTACACCACGAGGTGGACAAATACTTCTAGTTAATTTTTAATTTTTTTCTTTAAATTTAAAAAAAAATAATTCGCTCCATTTCTAGCACTACCCTATTCAAGACGAAAACCTATCATCAACCTAGTCAAAACCTGGCATCATCCTAGTCAAGATCTTTCAACTAATCTATCAACCGACCTATCAACCAACCTATTAATCCCACGCAATATAAAAACCCAATCCTACATACTAAGACAGCGTCCTCAATACCACACCACGGCGGCGAAGGAGCAGCCCAGCCCGACCCCCGCCCGATACACGCCTTTCAGCCCTACTCGTTAGTGTATTAGTAGATAAACCCTCTCCCTTTTTACGAAAATAGACAACACATGACTCGAGTTTGTTTCTGCATTGCCACCATGAAGATCATACTATTGAAATCCCAATGATAATATACTCATATTATATATTTTCCATCGGCGTGTATCGGGATACAAATGGTAGCTAGGACCACTCAAAAATCCAAAAGTGCGCCCAGTTTTATCTGGCGTCTTCAGACGTACGGTAAACAAATAAAATAAATATTTTTTAAAACTGTAAAAAGCACCGACACAGGACATTTCATTTTGATACTTTTTCTTTAAAAAAATCCAAGTCCGTTCAGCTTTGTGGTTTGTGAGACGTTGATTTTAGCTAGGCAAAATTAGTCCGACGCGCGACGTGCAGTTGTCTTTTTTGCACATTATCGGAGAGGCATTTGCGAAAAAGTGGCAGAAAAAAAATGTTCAAATACCTAGACATCGAAATTATATGGCATAACATATCCTCCTAAGGTTTCGGGTTCGATGCCCATCTTCAAACATTTGTATTTGGCCATGCCATGTGTTTCTCGGTCTTTCTCATTTTCTGCATCCATCAACATCCTTTTACTCTCAATTCGCTCCGCGTGTCTAAAATAACGCACCATTCCTTCCAAGATGATTTTGATAATGTTTTCAGTTTCAGTGATTCAGAGCAGCGTTTATTTAATAATTTTAAAAAAACGTATAAGAATTTGTTACCCACTAAGTCTAAAGACTTTTCGGTGGGACACATTTAAAAAAAAAATATGACAGGTTTTTATTACATTTATTTTATTTATATTTTACAAATTTATTTGTAAACAGGCACTATAAAGCATCTAGGAGATATTTCTTCAGTTCTTTTATTTTTTCATTTGAAGATCTTTCGTGTTAATGATGGTTCGTGGGAGATCATTGAACAATCTTGGAAAAACGCAATTTAATGTTCGCTCTCCGAAGTGATTTGTAATTCAGGGAACAAACTGGAAGCCCTTAGTTTTCAACATAGTGTTGTGAGTGTGGAAAACTCTTTTTTTTATATTCCGGATCAACAAACTGATCTACAATCAATTTGTAGTCACAAAGTTGTTTTACCGGCAGGACATTACAGAATTTAAAAAATATACACCTTTGCCCTTCGCTTGTATCAGCCTTACAAAATGCTTTGATCTTGACATTTGTATACCTATAATTTCGGCAGCAATTTTACCCTAATTTTTGCGATTCCATACTTCGCTTCCATACACAAGGGTCGGCACATTTCGCCTCATACCTCAAACAATCATTTGTCAATGTTGATTTGAATGCCCCTCAACCATGTTCACATTTATGTATTATAAGGTTTTGCAAACGTGTATAAATATCTACCCTGATATTTAACTAAATCATATATTTTTTGTAAGAAATATAAATTTGCTAAATTTGCAATAATGCTCTTTTAAAATTAAAATTCAAAAATATTAGCTTAGTTTTTAATTGGTTTAAGAAGATAAAAAAGTAAAGCAAATTGGAACATACAAAAATTAATGACAGTACCTACATACATTATTATTATTACTCACTCAATGAATACATTGCAATACACGTACTTGTAAATAAATATTGAATTATGGACATAAATACATGTAAATAACTATACATGCATTAACCCGCCCGTTCCTGCGATGAAATTGGCGTTGCAAATTGAACTTAATAAATCAATATTTCGACAACTGCTATGAATATTACGATGATATTTTTTTAAGTAATCTTTGAGTGAACCATAACACATAAGAAAAAAATATAACTTATTTAGGTAAATGAGATAATTTTTGATTCAATATATTGTCCACTTAATTCTCCGAAAATGACAATCTATCGGGACACTGATACAAATGTATAAAACATTCATTTGAAAGATATATATCTAATTAGATCACTAAGCTAACAACACGTATAGTTTTTATAATAAGAAACGAGACAGTGATTATCAGGCGATCTAATAGCCAATATTACCAGACAGAGACTCGAGGGAGTTTTTTCATAAAGTATGTTAAATATTAATAACGGGCATATTAATTTAAACATAGATGCTTCGAAGGCGAAAGGCGAATGTGTGATAAAACGATGTATGATAGGTGCACAAAAGTCGAGATCCGTGAACTGTGTGAAGCTGAGACATGCATTATCGACAGAATCAAGAAAGGGGTGCTGCGTTGGTTTGGACATATAGAGCGAATGGACAGCGAATAAACGGCTAAAAGAATCTACGACGCGAATGTTGATGAATGCAGAAAACGAGGAAGGCCGAGAAAGACATGGCACGATCAAGTTCATCAAATACTCGAAGATGGACATGTCACAAGTAGGAATAATCAGCGTGCGTGCATGAGAAGAAGTAAGAATGTAGAGGAAGCTGGGTCTGTATGCAAGGATAGAGTGATATGGCGGTCTATCCTCTCTGCCTACCCCTACGGGGAAACGACGTGATGGTTTGTTTGTTTGTTTGTTTGTGTAGATGCTTCGATTACACAATAGTTATTAGGTAAAGTAAGCTTGCATAATATACCTACATATTTTTGGATAATAACATTTAAAAATGAATTTAATGTCATTAAAAAAAGTATCTTTAATAACACTTAGATAAGTAAAACAAGTGTTATTTCAGAAGTCAATTTCAACAAATATTTATTTTATGACACCTACAAAGTTATTCAAACGAAGGTAAGCGAAAAGGTGTGTAATTTTTAACAGATCTCATTGAAAGAGATTTTACCACACGTACTTAAAAAAATATTCGACTGTCCCAACTTGTCTCTTGGGGCTAAACATTTGTTAAGAAAAGGAAGTCTTTTAAATGTTAAGCTAAGGACTAAGGATGACATGACAGTTTTTTTTTCTTTCTCACACGGATTATGTAGCTTCCTTCTCTTAACGGCAACTTCAAACTGTAGTTTTAAAATTTGTAATTAGGATTATCTCCGCACTTTATTTTCGGCGAGTGTTTTGTCGGATTACGTGGTAAATCGTACTTACCCCACTCGAGGCCACTTTTTTTTAATTTACGCATTATTTGCACAAGTATAATAATTTATTTCCTTTATTTATAATTCATATAATACAAAACAATGAAAGGATACTGCATTCCCAGGAGTTATTGAAATTCAAAACACGACTAAAATAAGATTTAGACATAAAAAAAAACAGTACCAACAAGTTTTAAAAAAATTGTAAATAAATGTATCAATACAAAATACTAACCGAAAAATTTCAAACAAATTTAATGCTCATGCGCCAAAAGCTCATAGAAACACTTAAAAAACTATTTTAGCCAAAAAATGTTTATGGCAGAAGGCTTAACTAGCAGTTCATAATGGAGTTCTAGGGCCAACTCTTATGTATGGGAGCGAAGTATGGAATTGGAAAAATGATGATGAAAGTAGGTTAAATGCTGTCGAAATGCTATCCTTCAGGCAAATGAGTGCTAAAACTATGTATGATAGGTGCACAGATGTCGAGATCCGTGAACTGTGTAAGACTGAGATATGCATTATCGACAGAATCAAGAAAGGTGTGCTGCGTTGGTTTGGACATGTAGAGCGAATGGACAGCGAAAGAACGGCTAAAAGGATCTACAATGCGAATGTTAATGGATGTAGAAAACGAGGAAGACCGAAATAGACATGGCACGATCAAGGCCATCAAATACTTGAAGATGGACATGTCAAAAGTAGGAATTATCGGCGTGCGTGCATGAGAAGATGTATGAATGTAGAGGAAACGAGGTCTGTATGCAAGGATATAGTGATATGGCGTTCTATCCTCTCTGCTTACCCCTACGGGGGGAAACGGCGTGATGGTTTGTTTGTTTTAAAAGTGAATTTAAGCATTTAACCAATTCATGCGTAAGTTAACTACAATAATATAAGTTTAATTTTATTCTGCTTTGTCTTTGTATTTAAGAAGGTGAAAATGATTAGTAAAGAGGTGAAGAATATTAAAGAAAGGGTAATATGGATGTCTAGGCATTTACAAAGCTTATGATCTGTCACTCTGTAAAATTTACAATTCAGCCTAAGTTTAAAAATCTATTTGCTTATCTATTGATTTTTAATCAATTGAGAGGGAATTCTTTTTTTTAAATAGTTAAAGGTTACATGTTTAGAATAATATTGCATTGATTGGCAAAGAATTGATAAACATACAATTTTATTATATTAAAAATACTTCAAAGTCTTAAAATAATTCGTAAAAAAAGTTACCTGATATGGATTTTATCTTAAAATCTAATACTTTATCTTTGAAAGGTGAATATGCGCATATTTTAAGCTCAAGAAAATGTTTACACGGAAATGTGCGGTACTTTAAAAAAATCTATTTGTCGCACCTATTTTGAAAAGCGGATTAATTCTCAAACTTTTTTCAAAAGAAATGTCACAGGTAGGCGAAAAAAATATCAAATGGTGACATGGTAAATGAACGGAAAAGTAATTTTAAAGTAAATCTTGGCAATGTCTGATCTTTCTTAATCGGGTTTCGGGAACATATTTATAAATACTAGTAAATAATTACAAATTATTTTCTGGATTTTAGTTAGCAAAGAGGATTAATATTTTACGAGTTTCCGTGCTAAAAGACACAGATAATGAAGGTGTAGTATGCATTTGAGTTAAGAATATTTATTAATTAGGCACCTAAAGTAATTTAAATATTACAATTTTAAAATGTAGATGTTGACAATGCGGTAAGATTACTAATTAGTAAGTACTAATTACCTTTTTTTTCTTCGTAGCGTTTTTAAAATCAACCAATTATTACATATTGGAGAGCGGAAAATGGGAGTTGAGACATTTATAGGGCTTATGACCTGTATCGAGGCCAATTTTTCAAGATTCACATATTCAGTTCTCTAAAATATTCCCCATCTCTGTAGTAATATGTAAATATTCCTTAGACTTAAACATTTTTTAAGAAAATGTGTTTTAGTTTGTCTAATATATTTAATGGCTATTTTTAATTTACACGATTTATTTTAATATTGTTTAATAAAAACGCGCAGTGAATATTTTTAAATTGCAAAGATAATTAGTAAAATGAACTAAATTGGACTTTAACGCATTTCAATTCATATTTTATTATTCTAAATTCAATTTTTAAATTAATATAATTGGTTTGTAAGTCGCCTTTATGAATGATCGTTTAACTAGAATTTAATAACTGTAGTAATAGCTATTTTTCTCTCTCTTTTGTCACGACCCGCTTGCATTAAGTGGCGTGCGGGTGAAAGAGACAGAGTAGTGCGTTGGACACAAATAGTATTAATGGCAGAATTATTGGTAACGGTTTGGATGTATTAGTTCAGGTAAAAGGGAGATTATGAATGAAGGAAGGTGCTTGAAATTAATGCGAAATATTAAAAAGAAAGGATTTAGCAGGTTGTAAATCGAAGAAATACTTTAATAGCTGTTCACTAATGACGCCGCTCATTGTTCTTTACATCAATATTTATGGGTTCCGAAAATCGTGTAAAATAATTCACATTATTATTGAAAGGGTGGCCATGCCGTTATTTATTACAATCTGTCATTTAAAATATCGCTCATCTGATTACAATTATCGGTTTATATTATGAACATGTAACTAAGGAAAGCGTCGAGAATAGGTACAGTGTTTGAATATATGCTAGAAGGTACGCGAACATTTTGTTATTAAAAAAAACAAATCTTCTAATTTAATGCAATTTCAATCAAACAATTAATTACAGTCCACCTCATATTCAAATTGATTAAAATAATCACCAAATCTTTATACACGTAAGGTCGGGGGTGGATATTTATTTTATTATATATCTTAACTGCGGTCCCGTGGACTTGGGATTTGTGTCCTAATAAATGTAAATAAAATTATATTGTGAATAAATAAATGTTTTTTAAACTCATATTAAAATTTGTTAATCGTACATAACCGTACATAATGTGTGATGTGATAAAAAACGATTTTTTTGTTGTTGTTTGATATGGATATTTTAACGTTATGTTTAAATTCTTAGTGCATAGCTACAAGTGCAGAACGTTTGCGTTTGCGGCGCGGAAGCCGCGCGCGATTTGACTACGCGGTTTACGGGAAAGTCAAACCAATTGTGTTGGGATCTGAGGTGCTATTTTGAACCACTCTCGCGGCACGAGAATACAGTTTTTCTCGTGTTTTTTGTATGTAAATACAGGAGATAATACAGCCGCGAGAGCGTTTGGAATACCAGCCCAGGAGGGACATTCAATACTCGTAGTGGGCCAATTCAGGAAATCCTCTCAAAAATTCAGGTGATTACAGGGAGATTATACTGTATCCAGGTGATTACAGGGAGATTATACTGTATCTCTTGCATGACCCGATAGCTATTTGTCTTTGGACAGAGTCCAGTTTCCTACGGTTGACCTTCTTCTTACGTAATACTTTATATTCCATAGAACACCGTTTGTTTGCGCATCTGCACAATTAGCACAAAACGTCATATCGCACGCGTCAAGACAAACTGGTTCGATTCATCCGCAAACCACGTGGTTAGACCTCGAATCGCACGCCGCGCCGCAAAACGCTCGCCACTATGGCCACACACAAGTATTATTTTTTCTTTATGCATCTTTTTTCAATTTCAGACAATTTTTTACCTGCCAATTTTGTGACTACGATTTCTTTCTGAATGGGAGTCTGATTTTTTAAAACTATCTACAACATTTCAAATGAATTAATTGACTGCCGGATTGTATGCAATATAAAAATACCAAAATATGCATGTAAAATGCTTAACATATGCAAGGAGAGTGTGAAAATATGCAACATAAAATATTTTCAAATTATAGTTATTATTTATTTATTTGGGAAAATTCAAACAATCTTTGTTTTTAATAATGTTTACAATAATGTATTTTTCTAAATATTCTGTTGCGCGGTTTTGCCTCCTATCAATCAAAATATTTTTTTGCATTGAGAATTAACTTTTCACGTCCACCGAAGTTACCGGACAGTGCTTGAAAAAAAGTTCTATGTTAGCTCATATTATCTCATATTATCTCAGACAAAATTTTGCCCGTTACCCGTGCCATTAATCAAACTATTATTTGTTGTCGAAAAAGTTATTTTACAAAATATTTTCTAACTTTTCTCTAAGTTTATATATTTCGGAGTTCAATTCAGGCTCATACGAGCTGTGCGTTTTATCGCTTAGGTGGATTACAACTCTTCATCATCATTATTCTCTTTCCGCACCAAATGGTGCATTGGCCACTGCATTGGTACAATAATCGCAGCGTTACTTAATAATTTTTGTTACATGAAGGCAAGATGATCAGTCTTACGCTACAGACACCAGTCCACGTACTATGAAATATTCTAGTGAAAAACAACTTTTAAAATTAATATTTCATGTCAATCATGTCGGGGCACAATTATTATGATCTGTGAAAATATCGCAAATATGCCCAATCAGCAGGATTTTAGTAAAATATGCTAAAACCTGTAAAAATAGGCAAAACTAAATATGCAATAGCATGTAATACGGTCTCTACTCATCACCATGTCATACTCGAATATATTAAAATGTCGGTAGGTACAATATATTCATTAATTAACATTGGATAATATTTACGTATCCAAGTTTATTTTTACAATCCAACAGCAATTACCGGATTGCATTTTTTTTATGTCGCGTTTGGTTTTGAATGTTCAAATTATTATTAAAATTTCATTAAAAAATCGTGAATTATTTGATAAAACGAATTGTTTTATCAAAATTTTTGAACCCGAGTATAAACGACTTTCTATTTTAATTAATATTTATGTACTTTTATTTTATTTCTTTTTTTTTATTTGGTATAATTTTAATTTTTTTTTACTCGTGCATTTAAATTATATAACTTCACATTACTATAATTATACAACAAAGCAAGTCACTCTCCGAGTACAAGAGCTAGTCTCTTTATTTAAGAGTAACAGCTATAACATTAAAAAAACTTTAAAATTGGCTTGCATAGAAAAAAAACATGCATCGATTAGTTATGTAATCATATTAATAATTTATTTTTTAAAATATTTTTTTATATAAATTTGTAGAAGAACTGGTATATAAATAATTAAAAATGTAATAAATTTTAACAGGATTTGTATAACTTGATCTATCCTAGAATGAATTTTTGACGAAAATAAAAATGATAATTTTTCCGTCATCTGCAACTAGTTATACAAAAAGCACTGCGTTGCTAATTGCATTTTTAATTACAACAACAACAACAACAAACCATCACGCCGTTTCCCCGTAGGGGTAGGCAGAGAGGATAGAACTCCATATCACTATATCTTGGCATACAGACCTCGCTTCCTCTACATTCATACATCTTCTCATGCACGCACGCCGATTATTCCTACTTTTGACATGTCCATCTTCAAGTATTTGATGGACTTGATCGTGCCATGTCTTTCTCGGTCTTCCTCGTTTTCTGCATCCATCAACATTTGCATCGTGAATCATTTTAGCCGTTCTTTCGCTGTCCATTCGCTCTACATGTCCAAACCAACGCAGCACCCCTTTCTTGATTATGTCAATAATGCATGTCTCAGCCTTACACACTTTACGGATCTCGACATTTGTGCACCTATCATACATCGTTTTACCACACATTCGCCTGAGGGATCGCATTTCGACAGCATTCAACCTACTTTCATCATTATTTTTCCAATTACTCTTACAAATTTTCTTCATTTTTAATATTATTTCAATTTGTAAATACTCACTACAAATTACAAACTTTAAAATATCTTTTTTTTACTTAAATTTTAATTTAACAACTTTCACTTATGTTTTTCTTTTTCCTTCTCTTTTTTATACTTTTGTAATTAACCTTACATATAATTGCTTTATAATATGGAAACTTCACTGGTCCATTAGAGTTAAGTCTAATTGTGTAAAATATTTAACTTTGTAACTGTACTGTATGTTTCCTAAACAAAAGAAAATAAAAAAATCAAATAAATTGCTTCACCAAACATAGCGTATCGCTATAATTTATTACAATTTCGATCAATTTTATGTTTTTTTGCCAGAAAACGCAACTTGAAAAAATTCGCAACGACTTATCTGATAAAATATGAATGAAATAAATATTTTAATTCTTGTGAAATTCGTCCAATAACGATGCTTAGTAAAATTAAGTTGAGTCTTCCGTTCGAGTAATTTTTCTGCGCTTGTCGATTTGGTTACGTTCGGGGTTTTTTCAATTTGGTACGGTGTGATTTAAAAAAAAATGTTGGTACTTAATGTAAAATTTACAGAATACGTAACACAGGTGACACT
Organism: Micrasema longulum; assembly: GCF_059751315.1. NCBI lineage: Eukaryota > Metazoa > Arthropoda > Insecta > Trichoptera > Brachycentridae > Micrasema > Micrasema longulum. Next base: position 74,361 of record NW_028279347.1, read on the forward strand.
TAACCAGATTAGATTTACGGCACATCAAAAGTAAGACTGAATTAAATTTTACTGTATTTACAAGTCAACTTGGCGGTTGATCTGTTCACTCCATGTTGTCATAAAATTGACAAAATAGTTATTTTGTACACAAAATTAATTATTAAATGACTTAGTTTGATTCCGGCAGTTGTGTGATTCAACCATTTTGAGTTCTCCCACAAAAAATGACACATTAATACTACATCTGTACAAATATCCACTTGGCAAAACTGTTAATACAATATTCTCACATTCGCTATTACAGCAATTAAAAACATGGTTCACTGTACAAATTGGTTTACGTGATTCATGGAATTGAAACATCGTGTTATAAAAATGGAAGTTTTTAAAATTTTATTTGCATTATGGCATTAAATTGAAAAGACAGGCGTTTTCCAACAAGACTTTATTATTAAATCATATTAGAACACTACTACTACTAATACTACTACCATCACGCCATTTCTCCGTAGGGGTAGGCAGAGAGAATGGACCGCCACACACGTCTATCCTGGCATACAATCCTAGCCTCTTCCACATTCATACATCTTGTCATACATGCCCTTCGGTTCTGCCTGCTTTTGATATGACCAGACTTAAGATTTTGGTTTATCTGATCATGCCACGTCTTCCTTGGTCGTCCTCGTCTCACGTTACCATTCATTTTCGCCATGTTTACTTGTTTTACCATTCTTTCGTCGTCCATTCGTTCTACGTGACCAAACCATCTCAGAGACCCTTTCTCAATCTTATCAATTATACTTGACTCAGATTTACACTCTCGCCTGATTTCCTCATTCGTAACCCTGTCATACATTGATTTCCCACAAATTCGTCTAAGAGATCACATTTCAACCGCTAAATGATGATTTCAACACTAAATGATATTTAATATTTTTATATAACCACTTACCGACTTTTTATGCCTACCAGTTTCGAGACGTACCCGCCCCTTCGTCAGGACACCAATTAAACCAATATGAAAAAATTAAAATGCATGTCGTGTTGGTTTTATTTTTTGTATAATAAAAAAATCGAGTGAACAAAAGTCAAACTTGCGGTGAAGTGGTTTGCGTATTTGCCTACCATGCTTGAGATCCGGCGCGGCATACGACTGGCACCTGAAGAGTAAGTCTGATCCTCTTACCTTCACGTAATAGATGATCAATAAACGCTGCATTTGGTGTAACAATGCAGTGCCATATGCACCACAGGACGCCTATAGGGACATGATGAAAATGATGATAAATTACAAAATAATTTGTTGAAATTAAAAATATTATACTTTCAATATCAGAGACTTTCAAAACAATATTATTGTTATGATATTTGGTACATAGTTTCCGTAATCAATATGAACCGGCTTGTGATCTCGCTGCTAATTTCTCGGTCTCACGAATCATAGGTCCGTGGTTCTAATCCCACTCTACCACAACTTGATTTCCATTTTCTAATTGTTAATTTTTTTACAACTCGTTGAAAATGGCGCACAAAATTAAAATATTCGGGTGAATCACAAGAACGCAAATATTTCCATTTTAAATGAAAAAAAATCTCATAAAGATTCGTTCTGTAATCTTGTAAGATTTAAAAACTATTTATTTATTCGACAATTGTGGTCGACATTACTTAACGGGCTGTTTAGACTAAATATAAATCAGAAGATAATGAATAGAAATCAAATAGCTGTTAAACTACTAATATATTCAGAAAAACAGACCCAGAAACCGTATTCAGCGAGCGAATTACTCTATTAATGGGTAAAATCTGACTTGCATTTGTATGGCTTCTGGTTGTGTAAAATTAAAGATAAGATCTCTATCTAGAATAATTATTGGTAATAAACAAACTGATCTCTTTTATTTAATACATTTGAATTATATATACTTCCAGAAATCTGCTTATAGAAATGTTTCCCAAGAAAAAATTGACGACAAGATTCGCGGGTGTTGTAATTTAGCATCTCTGCTAGAAATAATGATGTATACAAGAACTGATTTTTTAATTTAATTTTTGTTTATTAAGAAAAACAACAGCAATACAAAAAAATATACACAACATTATAAAAAAAGACATAAAATAAAGCCAAATCAGTTTTCCACATAAATACAATTAGAAAAATCCAGTTCAGTTAAATATAATTCATAGAAGTGTATGTGTGCGAGTTTTTTTTTTGTGTGAGGATGCGTGTGTATAAAAGTGGAGTGTGGTTTTGGTAGGTATGTGAATATGTGTGTGATTGTATATGGGTGTGAGGGTAGGTTTAAGGACAGGGTAAGTGTGTGTTTGATATGAGTGAATAGAAATAATTTAAATTTATAATGTAAAAATATATATTTTTTTTATAACGAAACATAATTTTTTTCAAATAATAGTTTTTTAATTTTGGTTTAAAAAGTGAGTTTACTGCAGTTAAACATGTCTATGTTATTGAAAAATAAATTATAATTACGCGTCAAGCGAATCAGAGGAGAGTTCTGTGCATAGTTGGTGCGAACTGTGGGTACATGGAAAAGAGATAGATTCGTGTGACGGGTGCGGTAGCCAGGTACGTTAAGGGCCAACTCAGAAAAAAGAAAAGGACTATCAAGACGTCCATTAAGAATGTCATGTAAAATCCCCATATCTAATAACAAACGACGATCCTCAAGACTAAGTATATTATGTTTATGACAAGAAGTTTTATAGTTAAGGTTCGTAAATCTGGATCTCCAATTAAGATGTCTCAAAAATGTTTTCTGAATATTTTCAAGCCTTATCTTATGTATGGAACACTGGGAAGACCACACAGAGGAATAATTAATTAATTAATTAATTGATGATTATTATTTTTTATATTTTTATAAGTATCGGAAAAATCGCTTCTGAATCTTTTATATTTCGGGATATGGTTTGATTTAAAAGGGTCCCCAATTATAGAACAGTATTCTAGCATGCTGCGGACTAGTTTATCATACAATGTGCAAACTGCAGTAGTATTATTGAAATATCTAGTGTTTTAAAGTTCAAATCCTAGCATCATACTAAATTTTTCTACAACACTAGTAATAAGGGACTTAAATGTGTAATTTGTATCTATACCGTTAAATAATAATGTCCCCGGCACGGGTTACCCCAGAATGGACCCATTATTTTTTTACGTTTTATATTCTAGAAATTAAAATAAATAAACAAGTCGGTATTCTGTTCTTTATTTTTAATATCTTGGTTAAAAATTCAAACAAATCATCCTACACTAAGTTTGGTCTCATCCAAAAACAATAATTATTTTACAGGCGTGGGCATAGGCAATTTATATTTTACAACGAAAAAAAAACATTTCATTGAAAATATCACCCATTTCATTCAAAATAACAACAATCATATTACAACGCTAATATATCCACTAGGAATGAAATAACCAGCGTCTTTCTTAGAAAGACCACAACGTGTTTCCCAGCCGTAGAATCAAAATTAAAAATTAGCATTTTGGATGCAGTAGATCAGAATTTTACTCCTACCATTGATAAAAATCTGGGAATTCAAATTTTAAAATCACACGTTCCATAATTAAATAAACGTATCTAAAAAAATATCGAACAAACAAAAATATATTTTAGTCGCTCTTACGAAAACGAATGTATCGTATAGTACGTATTATGAACATAAAAAAACATCTTTATGTAAATAATTTTTCTAAATAATTATTCTCAAAGTATTTTATAACAAAAATAAGGTATATTTTTAATTTATAAAAAGTAAAACTAACGAATTGGAGAGTGAGTTAGTGGGTTTGACATGGTTTGGGTATGAAGAGTAAACACAATGACAGACGAAAATATAGTTAAAAATAAATTAAAAATTTAAGTATCGTTAAAAAAGTATTACGCTCAAAATCCACGTCAGTTTTATTTGTGAGAAGATGCAATGTGTAGAATAAGACAATACAGAGGAAGCAAAATAAATAACCAAGTGATGATTGACAATGTTTTGAGTATGTCCAAATGTTTGTAGACAGGCTGAATTTCTTCCCTCGGGGGATTTATATCTAAAAATGTTGCAACAGAAAGGGAAAATATTTTTGAAAAAGGAATATGGAAGTCTAGGCATTTACAGGCCTATGACCTGTCATTGTCACCTGTCATTAAGTGGCCACTTTACACACAGTGTAGCATTTATAACATTGTAAACAGTGTAACATTCAAAATAAACAGAATTGTGAATATTTCACAGTGCGTAAAGTGGCCACTTAAACCAGTTAATTACAGATAATAATTCCTGTAAATTCCTAGACTTCCATATTTAATTCTCAAAAATATTTTCCCGCTCAGTAGCAACAAATTTAGCCGTATTTATTGTTCTTTTAATTTTCTATCCACCATTTCTACTGTCCTGGTGGTAGTTGTAAATATATATTATTTTTTAACAATTTTTGAAGAGGAATCTTTTATAAAATCTTATTAGATTAAACAACTAGAAAATCTTTTTTCGTTTTCCCATAAGATTTTTTCTATTTGTTTTTATAGGTAGGAACAGTATGTTTTTTACATGAATAAACGTTGAATGGTAAACCGATAACAAGTTTTTTTTCTTGTCAGCGCAGAAAATGCGAATAATTATGGAAAATATCAAATAATCCCACTCAAGCACCTAGTGTCGCATAGAACACTGGTAAGTAGTAAGTCAACTGCATCGTGTCAATTATTTTTTTTAAATGAAAATAAGACGATCAATCGGACGATTCAAATCAGAGACAATGAAATGCAAAAAAATATTTTTAAATAGTATGTAAGTATTTCATAGTGTAAGTATTTCATTGTGTTCGATTTTCGTCAGAAACGTCGTCAGGACCTCTTGCATGGGAGGGAATCATATTGATCATTGAATCACGAGGCGGGTTTTAAACTTCAAAATTATTAAAAAATTAAAAATGCAAAAGCATATTACAATAATTTAACGTGCCGATTTATTAAGTTATTTGTAAAAATATTTAAAAAACCCGATTAACTAGTCTACTTATTAAGAAAATTTTTGGAGTACATTTAATTCTTATAGGATTCTCTTATGTTTAATTCTTTTATGGGCACATGAAACATTAAAAAAAAATACATACTATATATATATAGTTAATACATACTGAGACATGTTCGCTGCATACTGGTTTTTTATAGGGACAAAATATCTCCTCGTACCCTATAATTACTTATGTTTTACGTAGGCTTTCATAGAATAGGGAAATATACATCACATCCTATGAATACTGATAAAAATATTAAAAATGGATTTAAATTAATTGATTGTGTTTTCAAAATGAATTTGGACATTGTGGAGAAATATTTTTTAATGTAAAAAAATAAATTTAATAAAATACGTTCGCAGAATAACGCGACGTGTTTGGTAGTTGTGACGTCAAGATTTGTGAATGTATTCTACACAAATTTCAATGGCAGGAACAAATAAATACACATGAATCGTGACGTATTAGGGGTGTGACCAATGGAATCGCCGTTTTTGCGGGAATTTAAAATTACAAATTTAAAAGTATTTTTATGCTAGATACTAATAATTAGCAAAAAAAAATTTTTACTGGACAGTATTTCATAGACGTTTATTAGTTTAAAAACGTAAAAAAAGTTATATTTCCCTATTTAATATGCCAGAAGATGCGTAAAACCAAGTTTACATACATCGCAGTGTCCTAAAGTTTCCCGATTACTCACCACCTGCACGACATCTCGCCTGCGCGCATACGTGAAATGGCTGCGTAATGTTGACAGACCGCGAACAATTATTATCATAACACAAATATAAATTATTTTTTTGTTATGTTATGTTAAGTTTTAAAAAATTTTTACTGGCTGGACTAAAAAAAATATGTGTACGTTTATTGGGCAAATGTAAAAAAAACATTAAATAATCATTTAGTAATTAAGTCGATTAATACCGTTTAATAAAATAGTAAGGCTTATTAATAGAAAGCCGGGTAAAAAATTCGATTACCCTGGCAATACTAACAAAACGTCCATCTTGTTTTATTTCACTATCTGACAGACTGTAAAATAATCGAATTTTCAAATAATATTATTTGTGAATTCACTTCTTACACATAAAATGTGATCGCACCTTATTCCCATTTAATCCTAGCAGTATTTCGACACTTAAAAACGACACAACTCGGCACAATTGAATTTCAATTGGCAGTTGCGTAATAAGCAAAGTCTACAGGGTAGCCATAATGGCCAAAACGTAATACTCATTTATAAGTAATTTAATCGGCTTCAGTTTGATGCGCGTACGCGGTTGCTGGACTATTTTAATACTATGTAGGCTATAGTCGTCTTTTCACTGTACGTATATTTCACTGTTTCAATGTACGAGTATTTTGGACTGACAGCTTAAGAGGTCGTTTACAAAATGAGAGGCATGATTTCGACGGCTGTTCGAGGCATAACTGCAAACGAGTTAATAAAACTTAGAATCGGGTTGTGGTCCCATGGCTAGTGTCACGGACTAAACGATCATAGATCCGAGGTTCGCACCCCGATCTACCACAACTGAATTCCTACTTACTAAAAGTGAGTTATCAACAACTTATTGGAAATGGCCGACAAAATTGAAATATTCGGGTTAATCATAAAAACGAGAATATTTTTTTTTTTTTTTTTAACTACATTTTTCAAAGAGTATCTCGCGCATCTCATTGAAAGCCTACGTAAATCTTTTTGCAATGTCAAAAGATCACTTATAAACGTTTCGTGAGAATCTAATCAGAATCCAAACAAATACTTTTTACAAATATTCTACTATGCTATTTTTCGATCTCGTGAATAAATCCTTGACCTAGAGAAATTCCGACCGCGTGTACTAGACGCATACATATTACGTAAATCCATAATACGTGTGTATGTTTCATAGATCAATCGGATGAATTTGCTTATTCTGAAACCCGGGGAAGACAAATCTGATAGAAATATTATAAATAATGGCTTTTTTTATGTACTTTTCAATAACTCCAATACGTAGGTTTATACAGCAGGGTAATTACTGGTACTGACCGAAGTTTCAGTTTCGGCCAGTTTCGGCCAATAAAACGAGCTTCGGCCCCGTGCGAAATTTCTGCTCAGCCGAAATCTGAGGTCGGGATGTGTCGTATTACGTTCGCTTGTATTCAGGTCCATCTTATGGCTCGTGACTGCCACGTGACCTGTGACCGGTAATTTGTTTAGGAAGTATCCCAAATATACATTACTATTCATCAGCAGAGGCTTTCCTTTATGGTCGATTGAGTTAATGACCCCTCAAATTTTGATATAAATAAAATAATGAAAAAAAATAGATATAAATTATTTTCCTTTTAAAATTTAATCTGCACACATTATTAAATACTTTTTCTTTATCTAAATATGTTTTTTATACAATACTGCCATATCATATATAGTATTTATGTAACATAATACTTTTCAATTTAATTTTGAAGTTTTTTACATTATATTGCAGTGTTTATTTAAAATAATTGAAAATTTTAAATGTGTATCTTTTAAAAGTAAAAGGCACAACAAGCCATGTATATTAATAAATAACTAAATAATCAATGTTAATGTTATTTATATGGCATAATAACCTTTCTTATTTAACAATTATTGAAGTACTCTTTAAAAAACTAAATTTTAAAATTAAGTAAGTAACAAATTTCTCATCTTTAACCATTAAAATTTATTCATAAATTAGCCACTAATGTTATTGTAAACAAATAACTAAGACTTGAAAAAAATTGTCATGAACACTGACACAATACGAGGATATCAGAACAAATATCGCATACAACATTCTTTAACACGATAACGACAATCGAGCCTAATATATCAGGGACTGAAATTTTGCAATTAACTACCAGACAAAACTCAACAATAGACCCAGACAACCTTTACAAGAGATGGTAAAAATATTATTATTAACAAACATAGTATAAATTAAAGAATAAAAATTATTTTGTTAAATTTACGTAATAATCGGTAAGGATTTATAAATAAATTTCAAATAAAATAAAAAAAGCGTTGATTGGACAGGGAAAATTATTTATTTATTTTTATTTAAACACTGTATATACATATACAGTTTATAAACATATGCATAAGGGAGGGCATATTGCCTCTAGCCAATTTCTTCCGACCTACCCAAACCATTCAATATGAGAAAATCAGTGGTTAATGAACATATTGTATTGTAGTATAATATTTTCATTTTAAAACGAAATATTGATATTTTTAAATGTATTTTTAGAAACAAAATTTGAATTAATATTTTCACTATAATAAGAAGAGAGGAGGGTGCAAAGAGGGATGAAAAGGGGAAGGAGAAAGGAAAAACTAGAATATTCAGCAAGTGACATTTTATACGTTGTTTGAATGTAAATAAAGAATAGGCAGATTGTTCCACAATCGAATAGATATTAATGTGAAAGGGGTGGCAAAAACAGAGCGGTGAATGAGTATTGAAAGGTTTCTCTCGTTACGAGAACGAAGAGTTAGCTCATGCTATAATAGAGGTTGGAAGGGCTCTCTCAGATAAACAGGCGAAGTGGGATTTTTAAAAATATTGTGAAGAAGTGATGGAATGTGAATGTGAACACTCTTGGGTAAATATTTTTTCGACTTAAATCATAAAAGCGTTTATGGAACTCGCCATTTCAATGTTTCCACTAACTTATAGCGCCCGGATTTTCCACCGTAACGTTATAACAGCGCGTCGCCAGAATAGCACCAGCTCGTACATTAGCGCCATGCCAGCGTAAAGTCAACTTTAACTGGCTTATGCGGATAGTGTGACGTCACGCCCGCGGTGAGCAACACGCTTCTAGGAAAGCCGCGGATGCGACATTTGGACCGCTAGCGGATGGCGCCGGAACTACGTGATTCATAGGCGGGAGATTCATAGTGAACGAAATTTGATTGACGAGATTAAAAAAAAAAAAACAATGTAAAAAAGGCATTGTCATGTACCCAAGCAATATTAGTGAAATAAGTCATAAGTCATTTTTCAGATATCATCATTCCATTTCCGCACCAAATGGTGTATTGGGCACTGAATCGGTATACGAGGACACCAATCGCAGCGTATTTTGATCATTTTTGTTACACGAAGGTAGGAAGATCAGTCTCACATCAGTCCGAAATTAACAGAGTCCTCTTCAACGTATATTTATTTATTTTTTAATTTTATTTAATTATTCATACAAAGATACATAATACAAAAAACAAAAAAACGTATTCCCAACTTTATGAGGCCCAGTGTTGAGTTGGAATACAAAATAATGGAAAGTGGAAGCTTCCTTGAATATTATTAAAAATATTAAAAATATTTATTTATCATAATTTTTAATGAACATCTGAACAACACGCTTAATCGTATATAAATCTAAGCAATGTCTCGCGGCAGTCTCTAGAAATGGTCTTTTCCCTTGGAAAAAATCTTAAAATTTCTTTCGTTTTGGAGAATTTAATATGTTTATCCAGAACATTGAACACTAAGGCCACAAAATACTTCTTATGCAAAATTGAATACTTATGTAAAACATGTTTTTCGACATGTTTAATTTTCAATTACAAGCTTCCGACGATGAAACTTAAAATGTTTATACAAATATACATATTTTTGTAAAGAAAATTCGATTTTACTTCACTGACAATTGAAAAAAACTCAAATAACTGCCTATTGTAACCGCACATATTCCTGAATATTTTCCTATCCGTAAAATTTACGGAATATAAAAAAAAATATACAAGTGTGGCCTTAAAAGCAAAAATGACAATGTTACACCATAAACTTTTACTCAAATTCAAGCAATCATAGTAATTAATAAGAGCAATTAAAGTTTTTATTGTGCTTATTAACAAAAATATAAATTAAAAAACATATCTACATGTAAAAATAAAATTTGAAGCACAAAATATACTTATAATAATAATAAAAATTGATATCACCAAAAATATATGCAAAAAAAAAATTAAAATTTAAAAGATACAAAAAAATAATACTGATTTGATTATTTAACGAAGCGCTGTACTATTTTTGCCATTAAAATTATCTACAAAATAATAAACCATTAATTGTAAACCCACCTTCCCAATAAAGTACAAAATACCTACGTACAAATCAGCTTGGATATTCTTATGATTAAATTCACAGTCTTACTTAAATTTTTTTTCGATATTTAAATATGTTTTTATCTATTATTATTCGATTCACATTTTTGTTTAAAATTAATTCTGATATTTGAATAGGTATTTATTTATTGCCGATATTTTTTTAGATAAAATGGAAATTATCTGTTCTTATAACTCTAATATTTTAATTTTGGGGGCCATTTTCAACGAGTTGTAAATAACTCAATAAGCCGAATTCGAACCTCTGTTCTATGAGTCCATGACACTAGTCACGGGACCACAACCAATGAGTGAAATAAACAATTGATGTTGATTTTATTGAAAAATGGACAGGCACAACAAAATTATAATTTTATACTGGCATTATCACAACTTAGGTATTAATAAGCAAAAAGTGAAAGAGGATATTATATACTATTCATTGCCTGATATATAACGGCATAAGTAAAACGATGTCGTTTTAGTAAACTATGGTTAATTCCGATATTTATTTGACCTATGCTATGTAACGATTTAGCAAAGATTGCGAATGGAATTTATTGAGTGGGTCGGAAGAATGTGATACTAAGAGATGTAAAATAAATACTTGGAATCTGTTCAATTTTTGCAAGTCATAATCCGGAGTAAACAGAAAGTAGGAATAAAGAAGATAATAGCACGTACCCCATATTGCCCCGTTTTCTATACCTACCCCATACAGCCCCCTACCCCATACTGCCCCCTACCCCCATACTGCCTCCTACCCCGGGGCATTTTTTTTTGTAGTTGCCTAAAAAATATATTCTAAGTTTTTTGATTAGTAATTTATCCCGTATATATGCCAAAATTTATTTTGATATTTTTTTTATTTTTATTTATTTACAATTTTAAAAAACCCGTTAGGGTTACATTAGAAATTTAATATTGTCTAGTCATTTTATGTCTCGTCTAGTCTAGTTAGTTCAATCATCATGTGCTTTTTCAGATTGATTTTAAATTTGTCTCCAGTAAAAGTTTTCAAGTAGTAAGGTAAGTCGTTGTAGTGTTTTTGACTGTCTTGTGTTTGTCTTTGCTTTTTCAATATGATAGTGTTGTTGTTGTCTGGTGTTATATTTGTGTATGACAGCATTTTTTGGCTAATATTATGTCGTCTTTTTGTATGTTTCCCAGTGTTATTTCGTGAACAATTTTTAAGGTCTCAATTTTAGTCAAGTAGTTTATGTCAAACTGGTGTGTTTTTTTGTTCAGTTCAGTCGTAGAGGTCGGGTAGGGTAGGTTGTATGTTAGTTTAAGAATGTTTATTTTGTTGTCTTTGTATTCTTGTTATGTCTGTCTTGTTACCAGCTCCCCAGAAGGCGATCATAAAACTCAATTTACTTTTGACATAGGCTTCGTACAACATATTTTTTTTCCTTTCTTGGTATAAAATCTTTAATTTTGTAGAAGAAGCTATGTAGTGATGCCATTACCTTAGTGAGTTCGTCTATGTGTTTTGTCCATTTTAATTGTCTGTCTATTGTGGAAAAAATGGAAAAAAATAAGCCCGCTTCGTAGTGAATGCATTCGCCTTCCATGCTTGAGGTCTCAGGTTCGATTCCTAGCAGGGTGGACATGAGATATTGGTTTTAAAAGTGGTCCTACACTGTCATAATGGTAAAATAATGTTTATTAAAAACTATTTTTAAATAAAGTACTTGACCGTCCATCTAAAAAGAAGCCATAAGTGCTGTAAAATGGATCCGGGAGGGGAGAGCTTCCAGTGTAATGATATTTCATTGCTACTGGACAGATGGGGTACATGGGTCTGTATTGCAATTTTATCTATTCAGTAAAATTTTGTTTTCTGTATGAAACATAGTATATTTACAGATTTTTTTATCTGAAGATGTTTAGTTACAGGTTACTGGTGAAGACATTTTTATACAACAATACACATTTTCGTAATTGAATATAGGTTTAACTTTATATAAAGTCGAATTTTCGATTAACTTTGTTTTATTTTTTATCTTGTTTTGATTACATTTATGAGCACACACTTTTTTTAAAAAAAATGTATCTAAGTTAATGGCTTATCTTTAATTTTAATTGTTTTATTATACTCTATTTTCTTACTTTTCAAAAAAATATTTCTTTAAACCATTTTTATCTGGTTTTGTTGAGTTTTTTTCTTCTTAATAATATTTTTCAAAGCATCAAAAACAAAATAATAAATGTTCATTATTTTATACGTATACAGTATTATGTCTGTACTATTTTATTTGATTATTAATTAAAACTTATGTCTGAGCACCCGATGACAAACTATTATTGAATAGTTTATTGGGATAAAATATATTTTAATACTTTGTTTTCTTTTTAATGTATTAAAATTGTAATAATGTGTATATTTTATTGAATAAAGACTATATTTTTTTTTTAAAAACTCTTCCTGTTAACTTTCGATTGTAATTATCCCTATGAAGTTGAATACTGATCACAATACCTTCCATGCAACATCTAGATGCACTAAAATTGGAGCACCAGTAAAGTGTTCGATTTACTACCAGGTGCGGATAGTATGATAAAGAACAATTTGTTATTTGATTGAGGAAATCCAACCTGACTGCTAACATTTAGACATTTGGCAAGTTGCAAGTCGAATGACCAGTTTTATTCAGTGTTGGTGAGCCATGATTATACTTGAAACTATACGTAATCATGGTGCTTTTTGTATAACTACCACGGAGTGGTTATTGGCCACCTGCTTGGCGAGATATAGACAGGTCATAATCCCTAAAATGCATAAATTATAGTATTCTATTTTTAGAAAACATCTCCATTTAAGTTAAATCAACCTTTTTTCAATATTAAAATGTTTAAAATCTCGAATTTCAAACCCCAATATTGAAAATAACTATTTGTTGAATCTTTTACATTACCCTTATATGGAAACTCAACTTGACTCACTTTTGCCCTCATTTCTCACGGTTACTATGATATCATTTCTGTATGAATTATACTACTTTTAAGAACGGGAAGATTTCCAATATTACGCACGCATGCAACAAGTGAAACAAGTCCATTTCATACACCGGTGGATTTTTTTATGTGTAAGTCAAGTCATTCGTAATGATTATGTACAAATTACAACTGGTTACCTTGGAACTATTCCAAATGAAATAATGCTCTTCTTAGATACGTATTTATGAATGAATCAAAGGTGTTGAATGCAGTAGTAAGTAGTAAGTAGTTAGTGGTTCAATGATTTCTGATTCATAACTTAACTAGATACGGCAAAAAGTTGAAGGCGAGGAAACAGATTACCGCTGAGTAATTTTGCGGAACTAATAACACATTTTCATAATAGTGAATAATAGATTGAAATAAAAATAAAATAAGAACTATGTCATCAAAAATTTTACTGGCAGAGAGTAAATGGTAAATGTATCAAAATTATTATAAAATAAATACGAAATAACTTTGTTTTAACCATTTATTTCTACCAGTTTCAAAGATACTCAAGCTTCTATATCAAGGTATAAATAACAAATTAATCTTTACTTATTTTATTTTAACAATGATTATTAAATATTACATCTTAATCCATAGAACTTATACTCGTGAGTCAAGTCTTTTTGTCTTGTTATTCTTATAAAGATGGGAAGTGTTAAGTGAGATGGATACGATCTTTAAAACTAGACAGGAGTGGACTAAAATAAATAAATCATAATTTTAATAAAGACGCCAGATTAAAAGTTCTTCATGTTGAAAATAAACTATAAAAATTAGACAACTTGGAATTCTTAATAATTGAAAAAATCGGTTCATAATAAAAATATAAAAAAACTGAATAAATACTATTTTGTTAAGTTTACTCCTGTCTAGCTTTAAAGATCGTATCCATTTCGCTTCGCACTTCCCATCTTTACGAGAACAGCATGACAAAAAAATTGACGTTCGAGTATTAGCTACATATGTTTCCATGTAATTTTAAGCCATCACTGTTGATTTCAAATAGGATAAGATAAGATTCATTAGTTAATTATAATGCCTTAATGAAGCTTGTGTAGCTTTGAAACCGGTTGGTAGATAAAAAAGTGGCTAAAAACATTTTTTTTGTATTTATTTTATGATAATGAATAACCACAAAGTTAGTGCTTCAAATATCAATTTTAAATTACAATTTTTTTGAAACTCCCAGTCAGTCTTAGTACCCTTGACATGTTTATGTATAAAGAAAACGTTATGCCTTTTTCATATTTATTATTATGATTTATTTTTTTAATTCTAATTTGAATCTTAAAATAGGGCACACATAAACATATTTTTATGTGCGCTCTAATGATAAGCAATGTACATATATTTTATTTTTAAGTTGTTTAACACATATTTCTAAACCTTCTGTTTGAATTAAAGAAAAATAAATTAAATTCTGTTTTATTCATGTAAAGTTTCTACTATTACATGGGTACAGAAAATATAAACAACCTCCTATGACCAAAAAAATTATACTAGACACGATGATGCCAAATCAATTTAAATTTACTCGACTTTCGGGCAAAGAGGTTTCACGTGTACCACCAACTTCAATTGTCCGTTACAATAATTAGTAAAAACCGAAATTATACAATTCCTATCAAGAAGTGGATAATGAAGATTGGTTGGGCACGTTTTTTTTCAACTCTTCTATCTGTTTATTTTCGCAAATAAAAGAGCTAAAACCTTAATTGGTGTGAGTGAAATTCATCTGACTGAATTATTTCACCTACATACCAGCCAACGACTGATTTTTCTTTAGTTCTACCTGAAACAGTTGGTGTAATCGACAATATTTTGAGTTTTAATACTAGGATTGGATTTCACTACTTCTTCTTTTTTTTCTTCTTCAGTCTTATTCTCTCCACTGCTGGATAAAAGCCTCTTCCAAACGTCTCCATTCCTTCCTATCACCCGCTTTCATCATCCACGTTTTACCGGCAATAGAGGCAATGTCGTTGACCCATCTTTAGATAGTTATTAAAAATAAAATTATTACAACATAATATTTTTTTAAATAGAGGGAGGAATATAGGTGCCTACACTTTAACAGGGTGTATGATTTGTCATTGACTGGTTTATGTGGCCATATTTTCAAAGTTTATTAATTATATTTGGTAAATTAATTTTATAATTTTTATTACCCACTTAGTCAAGATGATTGATCAGACACTGTTTTTTTAAAACACTTTTATATTATTCACATACATACATACATTTATTCAAAATATTTAAGCATATTAAGTATACAGTACCAAAAGGGCCTTTTTTTTATTTTTCACTTGAATATCTTTCTTGTTAACAATGGTTTTCGAGAGATTATTGAACATCCTTAGAATAACGCAATTTAATGTTCAATATCTGAATAAATTTGGTATTCGGGGAACGACCAGGAAACTTTTAGTTTTTGATATTGTGTTGTGAACGTCGTGGGAAACTCTTTTACTATGTTCCAATCAACAAAGTGAAATACAATCAATTTGTAGTCACAAAGTTGTTTTACTGGTAGGACATCACAGAATTTAAAATATACAATTTTGCCTATATATTTTGCCTCACGGATTACGATTTGGTACGATTGCCTTTAACAGTCTCCCATGAATATCACAAAACATACCCGGATGAGACTGGTAGGTGAGTTAATAATCCTAAATATTTGTGATTTTTTACAACATCCATAGTAGGACAATTACATTTGCACACGGTGTTTGAACATCCGTATTATTTCAATTCTTCCATCTGTTGATTTTTGTGAAGTTAATGAGCTGAAACCTCTAATGCGGATGTGATTCATCTTACTGAATAGTTTCATACTACATACTAGGCGAAGCCTGAAAATATTTTCTAATTGAAAATATGTACATATTTATTTGTAATACCAATAATAACATGATATAAATAGAAATTTTGGTGTCATTCCCTACATACGTGTCCCGGGTCTATCATCCTATTCCATTCCGCATTAATTTTATTATACAAGAAAACGTATTTCTACGTGATGTTTTTAATTTTTCTTCTGTATCTGGGCAAAATAAATACAGTTTTACATGT
Organism: Micrasema longulum; assembly: GCF_059751315.1. NCBI lineage: Eukaryota > Metazoa > Arthropoda > Insecta > Trichoptera > Brachycentridae > Micrasema > Micrasema longulum. The sequence continues at coordinate 90,569 of NW_028279347.1, forward strand.
GAAACAAAGCCAGAATCTCGGAAGAATGTTTTCTAGTTGCAATGTGTATGTAATGTGTATGTAATTTATGTGTTTTTATTTAATTTATTTATTTACACTCTTTATCAAAATACAATTCCATGTTCACTTTGCCCAGCTAACAAGGGTACATACCCCGTTCCAAGCTAGGCAATTACATTTGAATATATTATATTATAGAGCACAGACAAACAAAATATAAATGATACATATACATACAGACATACACATATATACACACATATATATATATATATATATATATACATATAAACACATGTACATACACACACGTACATACACCCATGCGCATACACATACATACATACATAAAAACAAAGACAATTAATTTATGCGAAACTTCATGGTTGTCATCTATAAATATATATTTTTAAAATTATTCCTTATTTTTTATATTTTATTTTCGACATCCAGTAAGAATCTCCAATCCGTGGCAAGCATCAACTTTTCAGACGTTTGTATGTGTATATATATATATGTACGTATCTTTATGTGGGCATATGTGTATGTATGTGCATGTACAAATTAATGTATATATGCATGTATCTGCATATGTATCAGAAGCGTGCGGTGAAGTTTTCGATTTGGGAAGCAGTCATTTGGTATTAGGTACATTCATACATAGGTAAAATTTATGCCTACTTCTAACACAGAAATTCAAATTAGGTGCTTTAAAATAAACTATGAAGCAATTTAATGCCATAGTTTTAATATAAAATATTCATATGTCATAGTTTAATATTATATATAATGCTGTTGTGTCAACCGATTAAAGTGCTTCATTTGTTATAAAATCGTCACAATATATAGAAAACGAACCTGGATGTGTTTGTTAGGATTCGTTCCAAAAATGTTCAAGATCTCTATTTGCGCGTGCGTGGACTTGTAAAATTATGTACTGGCGTCCCGCCCCAAAGGAACTAAAGCACTTGCGTAGTTCCATAATCCAGAATCAGACAAAACGCGGTGTATTTTATATTCTGTAACTGCGCGGTCGAAAGGTTGTTTGTAGAGTGTCGCAAATTTTTGGACGTTATTGATGAATTAACATTTTCAGATGGCTTCGATTAAAACAACAAACCCACAATGAAACATTTCTTGCAGTTATTTAAAGAAGTAGTTAATTTACAAGTATGGCTGATTTTATTAAATAAAAAAATAAAGAAACTGATTGTTTAGAGGTCATTTTTTTGGGGAAGCATTGGTTCCATCCAATATATGAACGGATCGCGCATGGTATGTATATATGCATGTATATGTGTATGTATGTGTGTATGTATGTATATGGAAATATATAATAAACGTATATGTTAGCCTGCCTTAGCACGGGTCTTCTCCTACTAGGCATTACTTCATACATTACATTAATTATATTATAAATGTAATGTTAATTTAAAAAGTTACATTCGGGTAAAACTTCTAAAAAGAAAAGTCATGTGGAGATAAGTCCGCCTCGTACTGCACTAGTTATTGCGTTTGCTTATCTTGATAAGATCGACACGAAATATTAATTCAAAAAGTGGTTAGACATTGCAATATTTCATTGTCCCGAGACTGGCGCCTGAAATGTAAAACTGGTCAATTCTTCTCCATGTAATGAATAATCGAGATACGCTGCATTTCACGCACGGTGCCCTATGCACCACTTGGGAAAATTATTATAATTTAAAAAATATTTTTGCATTCTGTTTCTGAGTATTTTATTAAAGGTACAATATTGTACCGCTAACTTAGATAAATAATGAATATATCATGCCAAATTATTATATAATTCATACCAATTTTTAAAGGATTGTTATGCTGATTTAAATTTGAGTTTACTGATTTCACAAATAAGCAAATAATCTAATTGTCAACATTATCATAACACCCCTCTATCTACACCCGATGTTACATAGGGTATAACATTGTAACACCAAATTCAGCGTCGGCACCTTGAACGTCTTTTATATCAAAGCAAGGTTATAACTGGTTATACTCTTTAGACACAAGATCAGGAACAGTGAAATATTTCTGTGTTAAACCACTATTGAAACAAATATTTCACTTTTAGCCTGCCAGGAATCGCATCCGGGACATTCTGGTTCTATTTCACACAAAACTGTATTCTTAAACCGCATGGAAACAAACAAAGTCACTTACATATAATATATTGACCTAGTTTGAAATTGAATCCGGGATCTCATGCATGACAACACAATACACTAATCAATACACTAGGTACGGAAGTACACTTTTAGATACATTCCAATAGAATTAGTAAACTATTTAATAGTATAATATGTCACATCATTTTATCTTCACACACCTCACCTATGTATGTATGTGTTGCAGCCGGATTGTCATTTTAGCCGGAATACAATCATATCGGGTAGCTAAATTACAAAACGGATCTGTGTTGTGAAAGGACCTATCAACGATTAGCCGTATTACGTTTTGGATGAATAACCACACGCCACATTGAGAAGTTATAAATTATGGAAAAGAAGCCAAGGTGGCCATGGTTTTGAGTGAAAAACGGACATCTACTCGATACTACTGAAAAAAGATAATGACTAATGGTCATGGTTATCATGTTAATGATAAGAATTCTTAACATATTCGCTTCTCAAAAAATTCTTAATTTCTGCAGAAAATATCCACAAATTGATTAAAAAAATATATTTTTATAAAAAATAAAATAAATAAAACAACTTTGTTTTGAACCACTTGCTTTTTATTTTTTCTACCAACCGGTTTCAAAGCTATACAAGCTTCTTTATCAAGGTATACTTAACAAATGGATTCTATCAATTTCGTGCTTCGTATGTAACTATTAAATCAATCTTTGTCTTAGTATCGTTCCCTATAGCTGTAAAATAAAAAAATAGTGCCAAAAAAACAGCTGTTTTATATATTTTACTATTTTTGTGGGCACATAAAATGCTTAAAGTAACACCCATCTAACTACACCAACATGATGTATATAAAATTAGAGGTGTCTGACACGGTACAAGTTACTAGTACATAAACATATATTTTTTCTACAAAACACAGTTTATCCTGAAGATAGCTCCCGAAATGGTAGCTCAAACGTCGAAACTAATATAACTGACACAAGATCACCCAAAATAAATACATGAAAGTTATTTGTAAAATCATGACAGGTGCCGTGGCGCAGTTGGTTAAACCGCTAACTGTGAAACTAACGTCGCGGGTTCGATTCCCACCAGTTGCAAGAAAAAAATCAAAGAAATATTTTTTCCTCAATTGATCTGGGTATTGTGGTGTATTTTTCATTACCTCTTTCCATATCCCCTCTATCCCACCTGCTGACAAGCCTCTAAATAGAGCCAAAGCGGGTTATTCCTTTTTTTTCAAATGTAAAAAATACATCCACAAAATGCCTTTTCCGAGTAGCAAAAATGAGAACCCTACGCTCCATCGCTGGCAGAACACTCAGGAATCGGATCAGAAATGAGACGATAATGTCTGTCTGTGGTATTGAAGACAAAGTAAGATGGGGAAAAGGCAGAGGGCGGTTTTGAAGGGACCACGTGGACCGCATGGAAGATAAGAAGCATGCGAAAATCATTAACTCTGAAAACCTCTGCAGCAGAAGACTACCATGAAGGCCGCTAAAAAGACGGAAGGACACCTGAATGTCATCATCCCAGTACACTGCAGTGCATTGCCTAAACCACTGCAATTCACTTTTAGTAGTTTTTGAGATATTCATTGATTCGTAATCAGCATTTAATTAGGTATGAGTGTATCCAACTTTTTTTCGATACGACAACTGAGAGTTTATAAATTAAATTCCTAATCATGCAGCAAAATATTTTTTTGGCAAATAAATAATAAAAACAATATCAAGAACGCGGTTTTTAAAAAATATTTTAACGTGATAACGTTGAATACTTTTGTTTATTAAAATGGACTCCACAAAAAAAATACATTATAATTTGATTAATAAACTATGTTATTTAAAAAATAATATGTATGTATTTTAATTCAAACTGCCTTTACTCAAAATAAATATTTGCAATTAGTTTTCTCCGAAAACCAACTAAAATGCATTAAACCTTATAAAATACTACATTTAAGGGTGTTTTATATATTATTACTAAAAGTACCTTTTTTTCAGTTTCAAGTTTTAATACTGAATTTTAACTAGTTTTGGGCAACTTTGTGTGCGAATTGAATGTCTTTTTTTTTCTTTTTTTTCTTTGTTTTTCTTTTTAAATATTTATATTACACATTTTTTTCTCACAAATAATCTTCATTATCATTGATATTTAATGTCAAATCAATGGTTTGGTCTATTTTATTGTGCTTATCATTCCTTTCGATCATCTAATGTTTATTATTCTAGTAAACTACTTGCCCACTTGGAGTTTACATAAATAAATAAACAAATATTTAGAGTCAATTTACTAAATATGGCATACGTCCCTTATATCAGATGACGGTGTTTCTCAAAAACTAACTAAGAACGACTTCTTTAACCTAGCGTACCCACTTTCCCACTGACAGAACAAAAAATGTTAGTACACGTCCGGGTGTCAAACGCACTACAAGTATCAGAGACAGCGATTACGTTTTTGTACCTTTTCGATTTGATATTCACGTCAATTCTACTTTATTAAATTACAATGTTTTTTTCTTTACAAAATTATCTATCTTTCTATTATCGACAATATTAAAGCCTACATTTTATGTTTTCATAATGTTTTAGAGAAAAATTAAAGTTGATTTTTTTTCTTGAAATATGTATTTGTTTGTAATTGATCTTTTAAATTATTTATATTTGCCAGGTTGTTTACAGGTTCCAGACGCTTTATAAATTAGAACTAGAGGGTTTACAAAGAAACGGGTTTTTTTTTTAAATACACGAAATCAAAATCAAGGAGTGAATCCAGTGCAAAGCTTGTCATCGTTGGTGCCATATTGCGTGTTCGGGGGGCGATAATATTGATTTCATATGTGATGATTGCATGCGAAAAAAAAATCTGATTATCCCATTCTAGGAAAATTTTTCGAAAAAACGTTTTTTCTGTTTTGCTTTTTACTTAAAATGAGGAGACATTGTATAACTATGTTTCTAAATATTTCAATGTATAATAACGTAATGAAAAAAAAAATATCTAGTGAGACTTTTTTATCGAAGTTATTCTATCTCTATATCAAAAGAAATTTATGAGTTAAAGAAACGAGATAGGCCTTTCTAATGAAAGTCATTAAAATTGTGTGTTCCTTTTGCATTCCGAGTAAGCGAGACATCTAGAATCCATCCACCCATCTAGAATCCATAGAAAAGAGTAAGTGAGACATCCCAAAACACGGATGAAGACTGCGCTTTTAGTACGTTATACTAATAGTTCTATGGCAAAATAAGACAATTTTTTTCGACGTTTACACTATCGAATTAGATATGTGGCGCAGCCTCTTTTCAGTTATACGCAAGAAGTTTTAGTAAGAATTTTTAGGCCAGGCACGTCGTGACGTCAATGGCGTATCGAGTTTTGTGACGTCAGCTGATGAAATGTAGGTCCAAATATCTCCTATAGTTTCTACTACAATTCAAGTATTGTAATATTTACTTTCACTCACGCGTGACGTCAGAATTGATTTAGATAAATATGATACTAAATGCACCAAGAATTGGACGTTAGTTTGAAAAGATAAAACCTAGCAATATTCGTTACGTTTTGAAAAGATGTATCGTTCATCTAAAAACTAAAAATATTTTTTTAATAACTTTTACTTTTTTTAAATCACAATAAAAACTAGAATGTTTTGTGGAAGTGTGGTGTTTTGTGGAACTAGAAAGTGGTGCAAGCACATTATATAAATACTCATTGTTAAGTCAAACTCATTGTTAAGTTAACAAATTTTACCAAAAATCTATGATTCATGCGTAAAAAAAATTTTCACAAGTTTTATTATTTAAAATAAAATCAGTTAAAAATATAATTATGTTAAACAAAAAACATTGAATTTAATGTGAGAACTTTGAAAATATTGCATGTGAGAGCATCAAGCTAAGAGGGTAGTGGACAATACAAATTGTTTAATTTAATTTCAAAAAAGATTTTCTTCCTAGGAAGAATTCGAAAAAAAATAAATAAAAAGAGTGCAGAACTTATATACAAAACAATAATTGCCCCTCATTGGGACTATTGCTCTACTATATTATATTTAGCTAACGAGGGACACATAAACAAGTTTGAAGTACTACAAAATAGAGCAATGAGAATTATACTGAAAAAAAGCAAATATAATAGTGTTGAAAAAATGAGATAACAATTGAACTGGATAGGAATAAAGAAAAGACTATTGTATAATGTATTTGTATTTATATATAAAGTGTTTAATAATCTCATGCCAAAGTATTTTATAAGTGAAATTATATTAAATAGAAATGTACATAAATATAGGACAAGAAATAGAAATAGGATAAGACTACCACTTAAGAAAAAAACAAAATCACAAAATAGCTTAATGTATAAAGGGTTAAAACTGTATGATGAGATGCCTGAAAGTATGAAGAATGAAAGAAAACTTACGGATTTAAAAAAAAAATGTTATGTTTATTGTAATAATGTAGTTATGTAAGAAATATTTAATAAGTATTTGTTATAATTGTAAATATATTAGTTAATATACAATGTAATATTAACTAACTTAAGTAAATAAATAATAAATAATAATAAAATAATAATAATCCCAGGACTCGACCATTTTCTACGTGTAAACAACAATTTCTAGGTGAAAAAAATATCTCGAGACATCGCCACCGACATACACGGGGAGTCCGCGGAACAATTATTATCCCCACCACCGCGCGAGGCCGCTAGCGGCCGCATTGTCCTCTAGAAGACGCACGGACCTGTCGCCCCCGCACATTTCCTGCCAAAAATGGAGGCAAAAAAAAACATTATTTACTTCCTTCTTCAACAATTCCAATACATCTTGGAATAAAAACACATAATATTTTTCGTGGAATCGCTCCTAATAAATGCCGTCGTGTATTCATTTTCGCAGCGCTCGTGTGTAAATGGCGGCCGATTTTTCGTATTGTCCCAGCGTTTGGTTTCGGGTGGTCGAGGCTGTTCACAAAGCAGGGACAAGACAATATTGTCATATCTATTGTATTGTCCACAGGTAAACGGCCCTTTAGGAAAATTGGTCGCGAAGAATCTGAGAGGTTGATGATAGCCGATAAAAGGAGAGCACAATATGTTAATCTTTAAATTGTAATTTTGTGTTAAATAATGTTTAAACTTCTTTATTATTTTTATCATGTATCCATTTTTTTAAATAAAATATTTTTTCTATATTACCTATAAATATGAATATGTGTGAATATTACATGTGTTTGAGTGTTTAGGTAGTAAAATAATATATTTTTGACTATCTAAGAACAGGGTTACTAAGGTACTCTTAGCGTATTCAGTCAAAGTAACGTTTTATATCTACAATAATTTTATGTATAGAAAATAAAATTATGTCGGTCTTTTCGACTGTCAAATTAATATTATAAATTTATGTTTTTATTTCATTGTGTAAGTACTTAATTTTAATATGTAAATATCACATACTACGAAGACCGATAAAAACATGTGAAATGGATTTAGAAAAATTAAAATCTACTTTCAAAATCAATGTGGATAAATGAAGAAAAGTTTTCAAAAATATTTAGTTTTTTGGAAAAAAATCATTTTTTGCTTTCTTATGAATAACTAAATTATTTAATTTTGAGGGCTATTTTCGACGAGTTGTATATAACTCTATTGGAAAATGGAAAAATTAATTGTTTTAAAATTATCTCTTTACAAATACGCGACATGCTTGGCCTTGATAATTTTGGAACTCTAGATTCATGATGCTGTACTATTTAAATTCAAACGGTCACAAACAAAGTTCAAAATTTAACAAAATCATGACGTATTAGTTGTGTGGGTAATGCAATGAACATGAATAATAAGTGCATTTTTTATTTTATTTGACAGTATTTCATAGACCCTTATTAATGTTAAAGTGCGTTTTTTAGATCGGTTTATATTCGGTTCAAAGCAATCCAAGCGTTCATATTATAATACATGTATTGCTTGAAATTACAGGCCAATACCAGTCTTCATAGAAGTTATCACTTGGTTGTGGTTGCGGTCTTAAGCCCGCAGTAAATTCGTTTATTTATTTTTCATTTGAAGTATAAAATATCCCTTAAGGTTAATGTACCACATGGTGCGGATAAAATTTAATAAGCGGTGTTAAGTCCGCATTTACAGCCAACTCACAATCAGACGTCCTTGCAAGGCCGCGGCCGTCAGTTCATTGCATAATCGAGAAACTCCGCCAGTTTGTTACTCACTAAAAGCGATCGTCAACTGTTGCTTTAGTTCGATTAAAATAATATAAATCAAGTCTTTCTTCCGTGTAAAACAAAAAGTTCAAGCGTTGCGATGACACAGAGATACATAAAAAAACAAGAAGCCGCTTAGCTTCCATTTTAGAGGCTTGTCAGAAGTTGGGAAAGATAGGTATGAAAGGAAATTATGAGAAATACACTACAATACTATAGAAAAAATATTTCTTAGAATTTTTACTTGCAACTGGTGGAAATTGAACTCGCGACGCCAGTTTCACAGTTGACCGTTTAACCAACTGCGCCACGCAGCTGTCTGGTTATTTTAGTATTGTTTTTTAACGTTTATTTATTAATAAGTTTTTCTCCTTGGCTCTTATGTTGGAGTTATTATTATATCCCTGGCTACCGCAACAGGCACACGTCGAGCCCTTTATTTCATGTGCCAGCAGTTCATACAAACTTTGCCCAGAACTCTCCACTTGTACGTTTAGCTCGTGAGTGTAATTTTAACTTTCCCTTATTGATCCGTTTGATTGTTACAAATCAACATTTAAAATGCGCGTTATAAAACACACATTTTTTTAATACTTAGTAGTTTCAATAATAAAATCTTATGTTTTATCTATTTTTTTTTATTGTTTATATTTTTAGCACGTGTGCAAACATATTTACACATATATCCACCCTTATTCCATTATAACACTCCCTCACCCACCCTCCTACACACTTACACTCGTATAAACACACTAAAATGTATTGTACGAGTATTTAATGTATTTCTGTGGATATCTGTCATTGGTTTTATTCTCTATATATATTATTTGTTACATGTACTATATTTTTTTACATGTAATACTGTTGATATCCCCAATTGATAAAATACAAAAAAAATAAAAAATAATAATCATACTTTCCAACAAATTATAACGTTATGAAATTTGGACAGACAAACCGTGGAACATATCCAACAAATAATTGCTATTAAAATTTATTCTCAACACAAAAAACTACATATCATATAGGTACCTATATCATTAAACAGCAATTATTGTTAGTATATAAAGATACTTTTTAAATGTTAAAGTCAGTTTGATAATGTCCTAACAAGACAAAATGCTTCACCTATATTTAAAAAAAGTAGAATTAATTTCAATTGAAGTATTTTTTTGTATTTTGGATACCTTACCAAATTTCATTATGGAATTCTACCAATTATCTGCATACACAATAAATAATTATAGCTCGTATGAAAATACAATTAATGACTTAATTACAGCAGAATTTACTAAGGGATCGTCAATTAACGTCACGAATATGATTCCCGTCAGTTGCATGAAAAATACTAAAGATTTTTTTTTCTCAATTGAAAGTTGTTATGCAGAAAGCAGCCAGCCATAAAAAATGAAAACAAGATAATAGCACCTTTGTGAAAAGAGTGAATAATCAAATATACACAACATTTAGAATGTTTTTGACTTCGACAAATAATAAACAATTAATACATTAGTTTTTTAAAAATATTATAAACAAAAACGTAATTATGTTTTTGACCAGTTTTCATGATTTTTAACTTACCGTAAAAAGTTTTTAGTGCTCTGGGTGATTTTTGCAAATTGAAAAATGTCGTTAATGTGATCGACACTATTTTCATAAGGCGACTAGTATGGTTTTTTGTATGAAAGAGGCCTGGCCATGTCCTTCCATATCCTATTTTTCCGATTTGCTAATGAGCCTTTTTTTTATTATTATATTTAGTTCTATGATAAACAAAGTCTATTATATATTTACAACACAATATTTACATCTATACTTAAAATAGAGGTTTATTGGGATTCACCCTTTTAAAAAAATACTCCTACAGCAAGGTGTAAATGAATTAGTTAACAAATAACCGTACAAAGCGTCTTAATAATAAATAAATTGTTGTATTGATTTATTTTAGAATTTAGGAATATTTTACCATTGTAGTTATGTTTTTTATTTGTCTGTAATTACAAAATGCTTTAATTTCTAATTATCTGCAGAACTAGAAATCTTGAAAAAAAATCAGATTTTACACTCTATTTTAGTAAACTCAGAATTGGACTAACTCAACAAACTTATTTATTTTTCTCTATCTATTTACATTTTTCAAAATCAAATCAAAGATGAAGTACAATTTAGAGAAGGAAATATAGAAGTCTAGGCATCCACAGGGCATTGGCTGGTTTAGTGCCCACTTTTAACATTCACCGTTCTGCCTATATTTAAACATTTATATTCCTTCAGTTCTTTAAGATCTGAAAGATTTGAAACCTTTATTTATTTGGGTGAGATTCATCTGATTGAATTATTTCACCTGAATACCAGGCAACGCCTTAATATTTGTTTTTAATTTCTATACTTCTTCATGGACCAGGTGGATTTATCAACAATATTTTGAGTTAGTCCAAATTTTTGTAGACAAGAACAGGATTCAACTTCCTGGGAGCTGTAAATATTAACATATTACAACAAAGGGCTTATGACCTATCATTGACTGGTTTTCCAGGTAGATGCCTAGACTTATTACGTTTTCTCAAACGTTCTTCATCTTTGTTGTAATATGTTAATATTAACAGCTCCCCAGGATTGAATCCAGTCCTTGTCTACAAAAATTGGGATAAATTCAAAATATTGTTGAATTATAAATCAATTTAATTTGAATAGCTCTGTCGTCTTTTATTTTATTTTATTTTATTTTCATTTTATTAGGGAAATCAACAGTTCTACATACATATTTTTAGTAAACAAACAGATATAGTGTTTAAACTCAGAACTAATAACAGGTTTCCACATAGTATACAAAGTTAGTAAAGAAAATATATTACATATCAAATAAATACATACAATTTATACATATAAAAATGTTATTTATTTATGTATTTTACTTCCTTACATTTAGTTAGTTTTTGCTCAAAAGTTTGTGCACGCCAATTTTATGGATTGAAAATATTCTAAAGATACTTATTTTAAATGACTTATCTGGAGAATATTTGTCACTAATGAATAGAAATATCAGGTATTATTGAACGTCGATATTTCGTCGAATTTCGTCATCGGAATTTCAGTGCTGTGAACTTGGTTGCTTTTCATACATTTTTATTTATTTTGTCTCGCCACAACACTTTGCAATCGGGCATTTTTTCAAACAGGTGTATATGTTATGAATCACTTATGTTATATGAATAAAATTTTATTTTTACGCGTCTTTAAATCAGGTGAAGTTTGATCATTGGTTCCTCTCGCACTAAATCGTAATAATATTAAATGTCGTCGGACTAACTTATAAAACTTGTAACTTCCAAACCTACATTTGTTCAGGGAGATTCATTAAAAAATTTTAACTTTGTTTTTATTTCCTATCAGAGTATTTACTAGCATTTTTTTATATTTTTTGTTTAATTTATTTTCCAATTAATTTTTTTTAAATTTATTTATTTTTATTTGGTTTGATTCCATTTCATTTTATTATTATTATAATTACGATATTTTTTTTTTTTTTAATAATTTTTTTTATTTTTTAAAATTCAATTAAATTAAATTTTAGTTAATTTCATTTTGTTACATTTTTATTTTATTTATTAAGGAAAACAACAGGTTTTACAAAATCAATTTATAAAATGGTAAATAACTCACTATTGAAAAATGTGAATTAAGTTGCGGTAGAGCGTGGTTCGAACCTTCGATCGGTGAGTCCGAGACACTAGCCACGGGACCACAACCCGGTTTTTATTTCTGATATTGATTAATCAACAAGTAATTTGATTTACATGTGAAATTTGAGCTTCATCAGGTGACTAGGTGAAATAAATAACGGGAGAAATTATTTCTGTGTGTTGCGTTGCAGTGTTGAAATAAAAAGTTTTATACTCACTATGACTCACTGTGATATAACCTACATAGAGTGCCAACATAAGATAGCAGATGACCTACAGAATATTGAATGAAACTACTTTTGCGCAATTTGATAACAGGAACTACAAAATGAATAAGTCAAGAAATCATTAATTTTCATTTGTTATTTTGTTGGGCTTTGGAAAAATTCATCCGGCTTTTAAATGCGATTTTTTTTTTGTATAAGAGGGCCCAATCACAAATTTCAATTTTGATAAGTCACTACTTTTTAAAAAAATGTAACGCTTTAAGGGGTTCTTTTATTTGTTCTGTGTGCATTTCTAAAAGGTGATAATTATAATTGCGATGATTTATTTAAATTTGTTTTTATTATTTAAAAAAAATATAAAGATAAGAATGTTAAAGTTATTTTAAAGAAACCTTCAATATTCAATACGGCAATTCTATATTAATTATTTAAAGTTCATACAGTAGACACTATTTATGAAAATCAATTCCACTAAACAAATTTACAAAGAAGAAAAAAAAAGAATTTGACACAAATAAGTCACTCAGATACCAAAATAATATTAAAATCTCTAAATTCCACACAAACCATCTATACATGGATTACAATAATGTCCCCAATGAACTCAAAACTATTAAAACTAATAAATCAATAAATAAATTCAAAGTAAATCCTAAGAAGTGGTTTGAACAAGTTTAAAAACTGCATTACATTTTAATTTTTATGAAAGTTTTATTATTTTCTGTTTTTCTTTATACATCCTTTAAGTTTTTTTTCTCATGTACTCGTTTATTCAAAACTTTTTAAATTCTTATATATGAACAACTAAAACAGTGGAAGTCACTCTCCAAGTACAAGAGAAGGTCTCTTTTTTTGGAGAGTTACAGTTTTAACATTTACTAGATGTATACAAGTAGATTTGTAAAGAATAAAAAAAATACATTTACCATTTATGAAATTATTTAATGAAAAAATCAGATTTTAACATTGATATAATATGTATTCACTGGATGCTGTACTAAGCACCCATTTTGGGTTCAATTCAACTGAGGCTTCGAAACTTATATTTGATGTGGTGGAAAATAGTGTTTTACGCGCAGCAGTAAAAAAACAACGGTTAAGAAGGAGCCTTAAAGGGCGCGACATACAGCTTTGAACTTACAGTAAACTGGTATAGACAGTTAGTATATTTTACTTAAATACGCGTTTTAAACGGAAATGTTCATGCGGCATGATGCAACAACGCTCATATTTAGAACATTATTTGAGCCTATTGTTCTATGAAACATCATCTTTATTTAATTATACCTCAATGGATTTAAATAGCTTCTTTGATTAATGTGTAGCAAACCTATAGCGTTAAATGTATACCCACACATAGGACATGCCTTTGTGAGATTTTTTTGTTTATTTGATAGTGTATTTTGTATTTTTTTATATTTATTATAAAAATCAAAACAACTAAAAACAATTTATTTTTATTCAAATTGAACCAGAACACCTTAGACGTGGGTTTTCTATTTGGCGACGAATGCAGAAACTGTGAAAAAAAAAAACGAGTGGAAATATGATTTTCACGTAGTGTATGGGTTAGCGGATTCGCCTACCGTGCTTGAGGTTCCTGGCAAGAGGGATGAGAAATTATTATATTTAAAGTTGGTCTTACACTCCAGTATTTCATTACCATAGATTGGCATCTTAATCATTGGCTTGATCACTTTAACACGTAATAAATTGAAACCGATGCAGTGCCTTATGCACACGTGGGTGCAGATAATGGGTGACGGCTATTTATATTATAATAGCACTTTTAATTTTAATATGATTATTTTTTTATTGAAATACAAGGAGGGCATGAAATGCGTAAGGCTAATATCATAATCGGTCCGTACCTACAAATTCACACGTGAACATCGGAAGTTACAGCATACCTGTACGTCGGCTGTCTGAATAACTGATTCATCACTACAAAGTCACGCGACGATTCCGCCTCTAACAATATGTGGAGTGCTGTGTGATTCACCTAAACTACCTTTCCGAATATGTAATTATTGAAATTGGCACTTACATTAAGTACAGGCAAAAAAAAATTAAGATTTTTTAAAAAATAAAACTTGCATAATCATAAACTTTCAGTAAGGAACGGTTTTGTAAAAGTTAAAATGAAGGAAATTGACCAAAACAAGTAAATTTTTACTTACGAGAACAAAAAATCTAGTTTACCATACCTGTAAATCAATCTGTTGTTATAAAAATTGATTCTACACCTACATAAAATTTTATGGGCAACATTCTGTGACATATTTTACAAGGTAACTTGAAATTGAATACAAATAATTCGATTTTCCCTCGATAAAATATTTTCAACCTTATGAATAACGTATTTGTTTGAAATTTTATAAGAAATAAACTTTGGTTATATGTGCATAAATGAGAAACAACGCGTTTTTCACCCAATCAGTGCAATTTTATTATAAAGAAAACAAAAACCACATCGAAGAATATCTTACTGCTTTTTCATATTACCATGCCACTTAAACCAGCCAACGACAGATCATAAGGCCTGTAAATGCCTAGAATTCTATATTCCCTTCTCTTAAGTGTTCAACAAATCTGTTGTAATATGTTACGATTCCATGTTTGCATTTGTTTTATTTGACAATAACCTGTTTTATTAAACTTTAATCGTATTTTTAAAATAAGAAATCATTCATATTTCCCTCTCTGTTGCTGTACATTTTAATTTCAATGACTCTGCAGGTAGTGAAATCTTGTCTTGTTTACAAATATTTGGACACACTCAAAGTATTGTCGAATAAATCTACTGTTCAAAATATTACACCCACAATCTGTCAATAAAACATGTTAACTTATTAAGTAAATACGTTCACTTATCACAGTATTTATCTGTTAAAATTACATAAATATACATTGAAAAAGGTGAGGGTAAACAGAGCCATATGTGGGAATAAAATAAGTTCTATTGTCGCATTATATGTATATTGCTATTTTTAGAAACAGGACATGCTGAAGAGGAAATGGTAGAGCGGATTTGCGTCATCTTTTGAATAAATGCTTCGTCAAACAAAGCTGAAAAGGAACTTACTCTTAGCGAACAAGAATTTTCCTGCAGTATTTGCACAGCGTGATATTAATGAAAACTCTGTTATTTTCCGTACCTGTTACAAAGCAAGGAAAGAACTCATTATTTTCTTAATCTATAATGCTAGGCATTTCACTTCTCTTTTATTGGTTGAAATTTTGATTGATAATCATCATTATTTAAGCAAAATATGATATTTTGATTTACATTAGAAAAAAATCATTCTGAAAGAGTTTTTTATTTTGTTTTTCTGTGTGTATGTGTCTACCTGTCAATGGATTTTACTTACAAAATGCACATTTGAACGAAAAAGTAATTTTTATTTTAACCATGTTAAGACAATATGTTGAGAAAAAATATAAAAATCTGCATATGTTAATAGTTTCTTTCTCTTAAATGCATACATATGTAAATTGTTAATGTAAAAATATTTTACAATAAATGGTAAATGCTCACGAATCCTATGTTGGGTTTATTACCCTGGAAAATTTTAATTTGTTTATTGACGGGCAGAGTTCAATTAAAACGGAATTTTCATTGAATTTGAAAAAAACATTTTGAAACTTTATTTTAATTACTGTTTTATATGTGTACAATACATTTAATTTATTTTCTCATTATTTTTTTATTCGGGAAACAAAGTACAACTAGGTGCATCGTTTTATAGTATACAAAACTAGACTTAATTCTATCGGACCAGTGAAGTTTGCATATTATATTACATATTACATGCTAAGGTTATCAATTGCCTTTTTTTTCGAGTAGGTACAATAAAATTATAAGGGGAAAAAAACATAACTAAAAGTAGTTAAAACTATTAATTAAAATTAAAATCAAAGAAAAAAAGTTATGTTAAAAGCGTCTAGTCAGTATTAACATAAGTGAAAATTATATTAAAAATGAAAAAAACTTACTAAAAGACATTAGAAGGTAAAAATTTTAATGAATAAGAATAAAAACTTGGTCGAATGCAAAAAATCATTTTCAAAATGGAATGATATGTATATATATTTTAAGGAATTTAAAAAAGAACAAATGAGAAGCAACAATATAAGAAAATCAAAGTTTATTTAAAAAGCACCTTGAAAAATAATAAAATTTTACGGTTAGTAAAGCAATATATTATATTTAAAAACAATTCTAAAAGATATTCAAAGTAGTATATGACATACTTTGTTTTATATAAATAAAATAATAAATGTATGTATCTTAGAACAGGGTAATCTACCTTAGAAAGACAGTTAAAGCAGCATTATATGATGAATCAATTAAGAAAAAAACAAAAAAAACATTTTTATTGATCGTGCCCTGTATTTTTTTTGTATTCGGTGTTTAATTTCAGAACTTGTTAACTTCAGATTTCTAATAAAAACAGATTTTTTACCATGCGTCATAGGATAAAAATAAAACAGGTGCTTATAGGATACCTGTGACTCAAAACATAGGATCGCTTAAAAATATATAAATATTGATTGTAAACATCGATATTTGCTAAACACTTGGCAACATTTTTATATTATATGTATTGTAAATTCTTTATTCGACAGAGTAGTTATTTATAACCAACTCGTTGAATATCTACAATGTTATGAATGAATAAATCATACTTTATTTAAGAAAAAATATACTAAATGTTATATTATTTACATTGATTTTTAATGTTTCGGTTTGTAAAGAAAAAATCCTTATAAGAATCATTTTATATAATGTATGTTTATTTTATTTTTTGAATTCTCGCTTTGATTTTAATATTTTTACCATACGCACAAAAAAGATGTAAAAACCGTTAGTAAATTCAATATTAATTTATGTACTTTTTCTTGTGTCTACATTTACATGAGAGAACATGGCCCTCACAAAAAGAAATGTTGAAAAGCTCAAATGCACACAGTCATCCACGGAAAGATCCGTGCTTGGTATAAGCATAAGAGACAAAATATGAAATAAGAAATTAGAAATAAAACTAGAATAGCGAATAACATGGATTGCGCAGCAAAACTGAAGTGGCAATGGGCAGGACTTGTTGCGAGACAGGACCTCACAAGATGGACCCCTAAAATTCAAAGATAGAGACTTTGGGAGAATAAGCAAAGCGTCTGAAGACCTCAAAAAAGATGGCCCGACGACATGATTGCTGTGGGGGTAAAAATTGGCTGCAAGCAGAAACCGACCAAAAAAAAATGAAGGATATTGAAGAGGCATATATTCAGCAGTGGAGGACAGAAGGCTGAAGAAGAAGAAGAAGTACTTTTTCAGTTGTTACAGTTATTATTTAAAACACCTATTCAATAAACGCAAAAACTATCAAGATAAGGACGGTTTATTTGAATTTTTTTAAAGGAATAATACCTTATAAATCATAGACAAAAAATAATTTATAGAATTGGAAAATTCTTCAAAATTACACAAATAAAATTAATCAACACCAACATCATATTTTTATCCGTACTTGATGATGCACTGGACACTATAACCTTAAATTTAATGTAAAGTGACTATCTGTTACGGGAAGATAATGTGGTCAGTTTTACGTTTCGGGTCCCATGTTATTATTTGAAAACGTAATTTAAAATGTAAATGTTGTTTAAATGTTGTATTGCGTTTATATATTGTGTTGTCGTACGTATTATATATTGTGTTTTAGGTTGGCAAAATAATATATTTTTGACTTACTTAAAACAGGTTTACTCACCCTAATTAGAAAGCAAAGTATTTTTAAGTTATGTTGAAAATTATAATTATGTTAATTTATAATACTTAAAACGTATTTAAGTATTACTTTATCAGGCTCAAAAGAAAGATGTAAGCTAACAATGTTGCTTTTAGAAGGTGGTTTTTGTATAATTTTTTTGTGTTTTTCCTTTGTTATTTGGACAAATTTTTATTTGTGTTTTTCAATTTGTGCACCGAATTTCAATGCACTATACATATTTTCTTTTTTATCCGTGGTAATAAGAGTTTTTTATATGCTATAAAATTTAAAAGATAAGATTATGTATAAATATTAGAACTTAACTTTAAGCACCGCTGACGAACTTCATTTTATGCAGGTCAGTGGGACTTGATAATTAAGGTTTTTGGTAAATAAAAAAAAATTATGAGTTATGTAAATAAAAACCTTCATTACTCAAATAAACATAAGAAATACATCAGAATTAATGGTGAATTTGATTTTTTGGCTTTTAAAAAAGCGATGTTGGAGCAAAAATTTTTATGTTAATTAATAATTAAACATTTTTTCAGTAAAAAGTATTTAAAGAAATACCTCAATATATATAATTATGAATGATGATTGAATAAAAAATGGTACTTTTACCATCGGAAATTTATCCTTTTTTAATAATCAAGTATTTTAATCACTAAATTATTAATAAAATAATATTATTAATAAAATACATCGGCCCTTCAGTAAAATTTGCAATTCCTCCGTAGGTATAACAAAACGAAGACCGCCAAATTTTAAACATTAAAAAAATGGTTCAACAAACACGCCACTGACCGTCAAAGCTAAAGCCGCTTTTTCTCATACCCGCCAAACGACATAATTTTGCTTGCAGCTACATGCCAACAATTCAACAATACCTACAGAAAACATCAACGAGATTTTCGACAGAGAACATTTGTACACTCATTAAAAGGGTCACACCGAAACGTCAGTACAAATGAAAGTTAAGCGATTAAAAAAAAAGTTTTTATAATATATCGCCCAATAAAGTGACACCTGATTTGCTCGAAAAAACGTCTACGTAGGTTTTCCGCATTTGCAAAGATGATTCTTGTGCGAAGTCGCGGTGTTTCTAAAAATCTGTTATGCAAGGTAACACTGAGTCAAAAAAAAAATTCGAGCACATTAAATAAAACACTTGGATAGTTATTTGATTTAGTTTTGTTGTGCAGATACGCGGCTTTAGTAGCCCTTTTCCAATATTTTTCTAAACTGTGAGATAGTGGTCAAGGCATAGATTTCATTAGTGGATTTAGATACCTTTCTAGCAGTTTTTTATTCATTTCGGCATTGGCATTTTAAAATGCTCAATTAATTTGTCGTGGACTAGACTTTCAATATAAAGTTAGTTCTGGGTGGGCGGTCGAAGCTTTTTACACTATATAGAGCCGCGAGTTTCTGACCTAAGACACTACACGTATCAGACATCAATATGTCTTACAAAAACTATTACCATTACGATTTTGAGATATTTTAATCATTAAACATACAAAAATGTTTAAATAATTTATAGACGTAAATAATTCGGATAAAAGGGGGAATCAATATTTAAATAAAAAAACTTTAAGCCTCTCATTTGCAAAGTAATAGATTTGCACGAAAAGTAATTGACGTACATGCAAGTACAAAAAGAGTATATGCACGTACAAAAACCGTTATCAATTTTGCAAAAACAGTAGTATTTCTCAAAAGATTTTTTTCAAATCAGCTTATTCTTTTAAAAGAATCGCAATTCGATACTTTGATTTAAAAACTGTTTTATAAGCCAATTTTCAACAAAATTGGCTTATTTTATTTATTTATTTATAATCATATTCCATGCGTAAAAGTATACATGTATACAGAGTTGATTTGACTATCTCACTAGGATTATTTACTCTGTTCTGAGTTAGTCAAAAAAACATATAAAAACACTACCTAATCATTACATAAAAACATTAAATTAAGGTAAAAACGTAGTGAAAAACATAGTAAAATGCATGGCAAAAAAACAGAGCAAAAAATTTAGAAAAAACATAGTAAAAACATATTTTTAAAAAACCCAGTTAAATACGTAGTAAAAATAAACCAAAAAGTAAAAGACATAGTAAAAAATTAATAACGTGGTGTTGAATTCTGCATTTAAAAAACATTTCATAAAAAATATCAGATCTGAACTCGGTGAGACTAAAGTCCCGCATTTAGTTAGGATGAATGGATAAAAAAAATTGAACGTAGTTATGCACTAAGCAGCCAACCATACAAAAGTGAAACCGAGATAATGGCATTTTTATGAAAAGAGTCAATAATCAAATCTACACAACAGTCGGAATGTTTTTAACTTTGACAAATGATAAACAATGAACGCATTTTTTTTTGTATTACAAACAAAAATTTTATTATGTATTTGACCAGTTTGAATGATTTTTAAAGTAGTGTAAAATTTTTCTAGTGCTGTGGGTATTTTCTGCAAAATAAGAAATGCCGTTTTTGTGATTGACACTATTTTCAGAAGGTAATTATTACAGATTTTTGTATGAAAACGGTCTAACTGTTTTAAGCAGAACATAGAATCAACCTTACTGCACCCAATAACACTAATATATATTTTTTTCAAAATTGTAGACTGTGGCTATTTTCTGCATAACAACGTTCAATTAATATACGTAACTTTAAAAGTAACCAGTTTTTTGTCTTTACTGAAAGTTTTGCAATGTGAAGTTTATAGATTAAGTGGAGTAACAAGGCAATGCAGTGGCACTGCATTTCTACTCTGGTTGTAGTGTATCTATTGTGAAAGACGAGGAGATCAGTCTTACGGTTGTGCTTGTTCAGGGACAATGAAAGCTTGCAGTATTGAACCATTAACACGATGTTCATGTTGTAATTAGTCATAAGAACTTGTCAAGAGAGGTAACATTATATATGACAAATATATTAAAGGCAATAAAATGTATCAATGATAGCAGGACACCAAATGCCGAACACTCTTCAAGTAGATCGGAATATCTGTTGACGAAAGACAACAGTCCGCCTTCTCCTGACGAGTTTTCTGTGGTTTTCTCATCAGAAAATGACAAAAAGCTCCTAAAACAGGCCACAACCGAAACATCCCACCTGATCCTTTCATATTATATCAACCAAAAAAAATTTTCATTGAAATAAATTTAATATAATTTTTTTTTGAAGTGAACAAATAAATTACTATCCGTTTATATATCCCGCAAATATAAACCTTGTTTATTAGAAGCAGGGTTTAAAAATTATGCAAATCAGACATTTAAAAAAAAGTGTAGAACCAATTTTAAATCAAACATTTCACAAACTACTAATAGGTTAGTCATAACGTCTTGTAAAATTTCAATAATTCTTCGCACTGAGCTATGCCAAGAATTCGCGACCTCGGAAGGTTGGCGCAGATGTGATTAATAATCAAGAATCCAAATAATTGTATATTATCAAAAACACCATGCATCTTGACTGATCAGTCATATAATATATAAATAGAAAAGATTAATAAATCACCATCATTACATCCTTACTCACTATTAAGTGATGCATAGGGCATTGTATTGATACTTAAATCACAGCGTGTCAGCAATACATGAAGGCTACATGATTAATCCGTTTTAAACGCAAGTCCAGATAATATTAAATACTGCAGTTTGAGCACCATATACAGCACACTGCATTTAAGTACATAAGTCCCTTTCAGAATTCTGAAAAATTGCTGTTTGTCGAACGAGAAAATATTCCGGAAGGAGCTTTCTGTAATCTGGTAGCCTTAGCATATTTGTGCTGAAAGGAGATAATCAAAAAGCTAGAAATAAAATTAACTATTTATACTGTAAATGAAAAAAAATCCAATACATAAAATGATATTAACTGTCATAATAATATCGATCATTATTCTCAGGTATAAATCCGGATAAAGTCAATTGAGCGCGTCAGCCTCGTTGCGCAGTGATTGGCGCCTTCGCCTACCATTCGAATGTTCCTGGGTTTGATTCCTGATAAGGTGGACGTGAAATATCGGTTTTAAAGGTGGTTCAACACAATATTGTGAACTGGCACCCAAAGCGTAAGACTGATCACCTTACCTTCCATGTGACATAAATGATCTAGATTCACTTAAATTAAGGTGTTAACACAGCGCCCTATGCACCACTATATGTGGATAGAGAAATTATGATAATAAATAACATAAAAAAACGCATTTGACAACAGTTAATGATTGCCGTCGAAATATATAAATAAATAACAAAAAAAGCCGGTTATGTCATTTTAAACACTACTTTGGCTTTAACGAGTAATTCAATTTACATGTAATCGAAAGCAAAAACATTTATTTTATACGGCGTCAAGAGTCAGTCAAATTCCGGCTTAATTTAAAATCGAGATGGTTTAAATTTAAAAAATATAACGGAGAGTAAGTAATAAAAATGGCTTACCTGAACATCTATTTTTCGAGTATTGAACCATTCATACATATTCTCTTGAACCAAATAAAATTCTTGAAAGATCCATTTCAATTATCTAATCCACTTGAATAATAACAAAAAATTTACGTAAGTAAACCAAAAAAACACAAGTTTAACAGCTGACATCACAATGTCAAATTAGTGGCGTGGCTTTTGTTAAATATTCAAAAAATCGAATATGCGCTGTTCTGTCATACCCCAGTTTGGATTTCAACTGTTGCCACTAAAAAAAGACATGAAAAAGTATGTATAAGAACTGTCAAGTGCCATTATTTATTTATTTATTATTATTTTATTTTTTTGAAATTTATTTTTTAGATATTTATTACAGCAATTTACAATGAATTATTTATACAACAAATGAATTAAATAGTAAAAGTAAACATGTATATTTTTTATTTTTGCGGGTGGTTCATCAAAACTGCCTAGCTAGGGATAGCTTCCCCGTTCTAAGGCTTTTAGTATTGATTTCTTTACGAAAAATTAAACTAGGCAGTTTTCTCTCCCAAAGACATATATTTTTAGAAAATGCCGTATCGCAATTTTTTAAAAACTGTTCTTAACTTTTCTGTTGTGGAGTGATGTGTTGAGGAACTTTCTACCACTTATTGCGTACAAGAATATTGTATGGGTAGAATAACATTGCTCTCGTGTGTTGCGTCGAGACACCTCGACCCAATTTTCATTTTGACAATTGAGATTTTTTTCAAAAAATGTAATAGCGTTTATGAGACAAATCTAAATATATATGACACATCGGCATTACTTTTACCCTACCGGGCCTAAAGGGAGTATTTAAGGTCCTCTGGGTAACATTGTTTTTCAATAACTTTTTTACAGTATTACTCTAATAAGTTATTTTGAATAAATTCAAAGAAAATAGGTACATATGTTTATTTACTCTAATTTTACAGTGCCGTTTGGATTTGGACGAAATGTGTGAAATGGGCCATTCTCAGTCGAATATCACGGGGCTGGTTTATTTATTTGGACATAATAGTAATAATAATTAGGTAATCAGGAAGGGACCATCTTTAATTTTTTCTGTTTTTTTAGATTTCAAAACTATTCATAAATATTTCAATAATACACAAATATTTTTTTTTGAAAAAACAGTATAATTTATAATGGTAAATAAGTATTGAAAAGCAATACTTTAATATTTTTGTTCGTGGATTGAAGTCTTGATATTAAGTCGTATTTCAGCTCTCCTGAACCGTTTTGAAAATCACAGTTGGTCGCTTCTGCCATCTGACTACTGAAATACAGTATAGGCAATTACGTAGACCTAGCACACGATAAAGGTAACAAGAAGTAGGATTTAAATCTTAAGTTTTGTGAATGCGCATATAAATAAATAAAATATATTCAACTACTACTATTAGTTTATAAATTTTACCGACTAACCACCCACTTAACATATAAATCAAACCTTCGGGTAGGTAGTTTTAGCAAATTAAAAAATATGTTTACTTCATTATTAAATCGCTAACCGCTAAACCAACACAATTTGGTATAAGTCATCACAAATAAATTGATACGGAAATGGGTCAATTTAAATGATACTGCCCCAAAAGAAAAAAAAACATTTCCCTTTACCGCACAGATAGGTGCCTTCTGTGAAAACAAGTTACAAAATCTTGATTCGATGCTGAGGTTCTTGAGAATAAAAAAATTATACGGTTTTTATTAAACCACATAAAGCCGCTTTATTTGATCAATCTGCAAATTACAAATTGGATGCTGATAAATCAATGCTTAATCGAATCAAATTATGGTGGCGGCAAAATGTAAAAGTTTGATTAAGGAACCGCCGGGCCGCCACGTGGCCGGATAACTAGTAACTAAAAGATTGACTCACTCCCATCCGTTTCCGAATTCCTGCAAGATTAATTTCCTTATGGCGTAATATTTAAGGATAGGTTTTTACTCTTATTTCGTAAGTGGAGACGCTTTTCATGATAAATTTTGAAACTTTGAAAGTGAAATGATGTTTCGAAAAAATTTATATCACTCATTGTTCCCTTTATGCTTAAAATATATGTTTGGCATATAATGATAATATATTATTAAGGCTGCAGTTTCATAAAAAAGTAATAAATTCATAAGATTTTTACAATCAATTTTGAATGCCGCTCTTTCAAAAAAGTGTGAGAAAAAAAAAAACACAACGAAAAAAAAAATCAAATGTATTTCTGATAGAAGATATAAGTACATAATTAAAAAGTGTTTTTTTATTACCATTATATTTACATAACGCCGCTTGAAATTAAGAATAAATTCAGATTTTTTATTTGTTAATTATTATATTGCATAATGATTCATGTTTTTTTTATTACAATCTACTTTTAAATATTGAATTAATAATTAAAACTGTAACTTTCCAAAAAGAGACTAGCTCTTGTGCTTTACACTGTTTTAGCTATTTAGTAATTTGAAGTTTCGAATATTTCGAATGTATATATTAGAATAAAAAAAAAAACTTGTAACAGTTGTAACTCGGGTACAAAAATATTCTTGAAATTTATTTTTTATTTATTTAGTGATATAAAAGTTTGAATAATTTTTAGTTCATTGGGAAGATTAATATTTTATTTTAGTTTTATTTTTTTGCACCACAACAGGCCAGGAGGCCCTATTACAGTGGTGAGTTACATCACAGAACACCCAGGCTTGAGAAAGTCACATTTTAGTTTTTGTGTTCTCACCGGGAATCGAACCCAGAACCTTTTGTGCTTGAGTCAAGCGTCTTGAATACTACACCACGGAGGCCACCGATAATTTGGTATTCCTTTGAAATATACATTTGCACTCATATAAAGACGCAGTATGTAAGTAAAATTTGTTCCAACGTTTAAAGACAATAGTTGAAATAATAACGAGCATTTTAAATCAAACAAATTCTTTGATATTTTTTTAAAATTGTTCGTTGATATTGTTGAGTTTCTGGCACAAGTTAGTAACTATAAATTTTCGTAAAAAAAGATGTCTTCATAAATGACATTAAACAATCTTTATTTTAAAAGTAAATAAAAATATTTCATATTTTATGAGTAAAAAAATAATATTTTATAATATTCAGTTTGCAGTTTCATTTAAATTGTTGGTTTGGGATGAGCTTTTAGCCTTAAAAATGCAATATCTCACAACTAGTAAAATGTAGTTACCAACTTGTGGTAGAAACCCGACGTCGTCGAAACTTTAAAACCCTTTTCAATGAAAGAAAAATACATTGTTTATAATTATTTCATTTGTATAGTATGTCTTTAGCAAAATGTTAATGCCGTCGAATGGCCACTATGAATGTCAAAATTAAAATACTTAAACTTTAAACTGTATTATTTTTTAAGGGCACGATTAGGAAAATTGCATTTTAAAAAGGCAAAACCATTTTTTTTCCTTATTAGAGAGTTTCAATTAAATTTAAATACAAAAAGAATTCAGTAACATAATATTACTTCAACTGCAATCCTTTACCGCGTAACTCGAATTTGACCACTTTAGTAAAGAGATTAAAGATATATTTTTTTTTTAAATAAGTGTGTTAAGTAAAACTATTGTTATTTTGTTAACATTTAGGTAAATCTTACTCTAGATTACTATAATCACTTTCTTTAAGCTCTTTATGGGTAAGTATGTATTTTGCGAATGTCATAAAAATAGTACTTTATAAATAGCTATTAGGTATTAAGACAACTTTCGTCAGCTGCTTATGATTACGAGTAGACCATGAACTTCACTTGTAGTCATGTATTATTAACAGTTGGCAAATCTATGAATGAAATCGCATCAGAGCGTAAAAAAAGCATTAAAAAACAATAAACTTTATAGGATTATTTTTTGACTCACTTAAATTTGTCATGGCTGTACTTCATCATAGTTATACTCATTTAGTTAGTCATGCGAGTATTGGAAATGAAATATTTAACTATTGACATATTTATTACTTTGATAGATTATTCTGGGCTGTTATACTATGATTTCACCAATTTTTTATCTTGTTTTAAACAATTTAAAATTAATAAGGTTCTATGATATACTTTGAAAAAATATTTTTTCTACTTATTATTGTAATAAATAATATTTTTTAATCCTCGCAAACGCGGTTCATTGCATTGACAACGCCCACAATACGTCATGATTCGAATCGGGTAAATTTTGAACTGTGTTTGTAACTGTTTAAAATTAAATAGAATATCATCACAAATCTTTACGTCACAATTGTCAAAGCCAAACATAGCGCGTTTTTAAAAACAGTTTTTTTTATTTTAATGGCCATGTATGAAAACATTTTCCACAATATCTATATTGATTTTGAAAATACAACCAATCCATTTCACATATTTTTATCGGTATTCGTAGTATGTGGTATTTCTCTTTTCTGAATAACTTTAATTAACTAATCTCAGATTGGGATAATCTTCTAACCGGTTATACCCAACATGTTGGTATTGGCGTCTATTCCTGTATCTTCTGATCGTGATTAACGGAATGTGCTGTAATTAAAGTAAAAATTGGCGATGAACTAAGTGATGCTGCTGAGTTAGATTATGGTGTTCCCCAGGGTGGTACATTGGGACCACTACTGTTCTTAGTATATATTGACGGACTTTGTAGGAGTGAATCTCTTGGACAAATAATATCTTTCGCTGGTGATACAGTATTAATATACAGTGAGACAATTTGGACAGAAGTTCATGACAAAGCTAACGAAGATATGATAAGGGTTAACAATTGGTTAAACGACAATTTGCTTACTCTGAATGCAGAAAAAAACAAAGTTTATTTGTTTCAGCCCTTCTTCGGTAAGACAACCAAGCTCTGGGTATGAATTTAAATTATATCATTGCATGAATAATATAAATTGCAAGTGGAAAATATAAAAAAAAATTGTCACTCGTGTAAAATATTTGGGTTTAAAAATAGATAAATTCATGAGATGGAACCTACAGACTGAAGAAATTTCTGATTAAATACAACGTTTGATTAATTTTTTCATGCCTTTAAGAAATATACTAAAAAGAAAAAAAAATAAACCAATTGTTTTATGAATTGGTAAATTCAACACTGACGTATAGTCGAATTGGCTAGGGAAGCTGCATTTAAACGATTATGGCTTTAGCAGCTGTAGCTCAAAAATCAGTGATAAGAGTTTTATTCAAAAAACCCTTCCCGATACCCAGGTGATTTGCTCTTCAAAGAATTTCAAGTGCTGGATATTCGTTAACAGTTTATATTGAGGTCAGTAGCGGTCACGCATCTCAATAGGAAAAAATACGCAATGGTTTGTCATATTCATAATACTAGACACTCCAATAAGGATCTGATTCTACAGAGAGGAGTTAATACTTTTTTGTCTCAAAAGCAGCAATTTTATATAGGCCCGAGGATATATAACCTTATCCCAGATTCATGGAAATGTGGTGGGATTGCCAGGCTGAGGAAGGTGTTGACTGCATTTTTAATATGTAGGTATTGGTCGGAGGGAGTAGAGAAATTGTTGTCCGGTGTAGAAGGACGTAAGTTGATTTCTTGTCTTACTAGTAATGACTTTGGACTAAGGATATAGAGATTTTGGTATCATATATATTTTCATTGTATATTTTATTATTTTATTTTAAGACTGAAAAAGCATAAATAATAATGAAACTGTAATTAATTTTTAGTATTATTATAAAAAACATAATTTACTGCCTTACAACGGGGAAGCTATCCCAAGTTAGGCAGTTTAGATGAACCACCAGCAAAAATAAAAAATAATTATTTTTACTTTACTACTTAATTGGAGCACAAATGTAGTGCCCTGCGCACCTCTGGGTATGGATAAGGAAATGACCAACTATTGCGATGGTCAGCAAGAATCGGACGTGGAATTCCCTTGCGCGAAGCAAGCATCTTATCAATTATGCCATGGAAACGCTTATTTAATTATTGTTTACTTAAATCATCCTAGTGAATCTCTACAAATTTTTATTAATTTTATTTATCCTTTGCTTTGTTTATTGCCTAATAAATTAAACAATCATATGAAATCTAGCCCATTGTAAATTCCATGCAGTATCAATTGATTTTTGAACAAACATACTTGTATGGATATTTTTGTAACCCTTGTCATAAAAAAGATTTTAAAAATACTGTAATTGTACAACGCACTTAAACATAAAATTATAACACGTATTTGTAAATAATAATGAATTTTTTTTTTTTTTGATAAAATAAATTTTTTTTAACGTTTGTCCCTGGAGGCAAAATAGGCAGTTCACAATGGAGTTCCAATGCCGATCCTAATGTATGTGATCAAATTTTAGAAAAACAGGGATGAAAGTAGGCTAAATGCTGTCGAAATGCAATCTCTCAGGCAAATGTAAGGTGTACGATAGGTAAACAAATGTCAAGTTCCATGCACCTATGTAAGGCTGAGACAAAAATTATGGATAAAATCAAGGAAAGAGTGCTCCATTGGTTTGGACATGGACAATGGATAGTGAAAGAACGGCTAAAAGGATTCACGACGCAAATGCGTGAGAAAATGGAGGCAAAAAACTAAAAATATCGACAGAGACATGGCATGACCAAATTCATCTAATTCCATAATTTGTAACCCTGTCATACACCGATTTCCGACACGTAACACAAAAAGATCGCACCTCAACATCACAATTCACTCTGTTCTAATCATTTTCTGAAAATATTTATTATAGGTAGGTATCCAAATGCGAAAAAGAACTAAAAATATTTTGAAAATAGAATCATACTTATATTTTTTTCAATTTGTCAAAAATTTGTTGGTTCTGTTTGTCAATATCAGTGTTATTCAAGTCACAAAACAGTTTTTTAACATTCATTCAATACTGTTTAAAATGCAAGAAAGTTTTGATGTACTTCCGCTGTATATGACAGAATTATTTAAAAGGCGGCTATTGACAAGATTAACATTTGATAATGATCCCGTGCTCAAAGAAGAATGGGACGAATTCAACAAAAATAAAACGACAAACTCCACCATGATTTATATACCGCTGAAGACAGATGAACATTTTTACATGAACAGGGTTCAAATAATTCCCAGCGAAAATGTAGCTAATCGTCGGGATATAAGAATGAAGTTAAAGACTAATATTGAGTATGATGAAAAGGGAAGAAGACCATACCCTCACACTTTATATTACTCCAGACCAAAACAACAAAAATAACGCATAAAGCAATGATGTATAATTTAATAGATAAGCACGTTATAAGCGCGTATCAGAAAGCATTTAATTTTGTGGATAATTGCCTTACTTGGTTTTCTTTCCCTCATGTTCAAATGGATTTTCAAACGGATTTTCAAACGGATTTTATGATCAGACGTTACAATACTCATTACATCGTTTGTGAAGGAAACATGTCTTCTTTTGCCTCCTTGGCGTTCACATTTTTTTGATGAAATATTTGCACGTTCAAAACAAAGATTATAATAAAGAACAGTATAATTTTGAGATGGTGAATTTATTTGTAGGTACTCACTAAGGAGTTTGTTAGGAATAACAGTTATTTCTAAAATAGTAAAGGACTTTTAAAGATAATATATAAGAATTTTCAGAGCTTTCATTGGCAGGTTTACATATTCACTTAACATAGATTATAATGATTAATTATTGTCGTATTTTTATTCATTTTTTTTCTTTCTCTCTTTACGAGTTAATTATTTTTTTTAATTATTGTTTTTGATGTTGAATTTTTTTAGGAATTTTTCAAATGTTATTTTTTTAATGATGTATTGTACATATCATGTAAATTATCTCTACATTGTTACTTGAAAATTAAATATGTTTTTATTTACATTTTACTAGAAAAAAAATAGTATTATTATTATAACCCTTTCTACATCCTTGGTCGTCGTACATTATTGATGGTTAAAATAAAAACACCATTTCCATCATCCTATTTCCCTATCTGTACCCACTGGTACACAGGGCAGTGCATTGATGCTCCAATCACAACATATGTTTTTAATTGCATGGAAGGTAATGTGATCAGTCTTACACTTCAGGTGCCAGTAAAGGAACAGTGTGATGTTGCAGTGTAAAACCACCTTTTGGAATCGAACCCAGCACGTTAACCAAAACCGGGTTGTAATCCCTTAGCTAGTGTCGTAAACTCATGAATTAAAAGTAAGTTATTTGAACTGTTAGGGTAAATCAGAAAGAACGCAAATGATAGTTTTAATTTTATCACTTTACATGTGGTGTAACTTTACTTTTTACTCATATAAGCTCGTTATAATAATTATTAAATATATGCAAATATGCATATATGCATCTTGTTTTCGGCCGATGTTATTATGTTTTTGTAAAAGACCTAAAAAAGAAAAAAAAAACACCCCTATGAATGTCTAAGCTTTGGTATTACATTTTCAGAAAAGTCCTATACTTAAACATATATGTATGTTTTTCATGTTTTGGTAGAAGACCCAAAACCAATAAACCTATTTTTACTATCAACGTACGCATGTAACATTAATCTTATAGTTGTGAAGTATTAATGAAATAAATCACAATTTACATTTTTTTAATACGTAATGTAGTGGTTAATACACTTTACCCACACACAGGAGGTTCCGGGTTCGATTCCCGGTGAGAAAACAAAAATTTAATGTGATTTTTTTCAAGCCTGGGTGAACTGTGTGTTGATTCATTACTATAATTGGGCCTCCTGGCCTGTTGTGGTACAAAAAAAAGAAAATAAAAAACAAACTATTCTGAATAATAATTCAATTTATTTATATTTTTTAGTCGTAGAGGTGCATAGTTCACTGAACTGATACAGTTAATTGCAGATAATCTCGATTATGAGCTTGCGTCATGAATCGTTGTATATACAAATAAAATTCTTAGGTAAAATGAAACTCAAATATGATCCTCGTAAAAAACTTAGATCGTGTGACCATAAGCAGAGTATAACGATCTGGCATAAAAAAATCTGTACAGCAACATGCCAAAAAATTACTGCAGTGGTACTTGCAAAGGTTTGACTTCGACTCAATCAAAATAATCTGAAACCAAGTAAGGGTTATCACTAGAGCCCTTGCAGGGCACTGCAGACTAAATATACACCTTGCTAGATTGAACATTTCTGAAACTTCTAGATGTAAGTTCTGCAATGTAGATGATAAAACACGTAAAAAAATTGTAAGTGATTGTGATGCTTTATCTCACAAAAAATAAAGCAATTTTAGCTTTTCAGTATATTCAGATAAAGAATATGAGTATGTAATTTTACAACTAAATAATTGAATAAAATCAATTTAAAACGTTTATTTACATTAAAGTTTCCCATTGCGGAAAAGAAAAAACAATTCTCGGATACAAAGTTAAGCCTGAGGTTGTGGAGCACTCCCTCTTTACCCTAAAATTCGATACTTCAAGGACCTGAACTTGGAGGAGGGGGTTAAGCAATAATAGATATTATACCACTCGCCCTCCACCCAGAAGGCCTGGTCTTGAAAGACCTAGGTCTCGAGGGTGATAATTAATTTACGGGGACCCATCATAATAGATCTACACATGTCGCAATGACGTGACGTCGGGAGCTTATTTAACAATGAATCTACGGGAAAATATAATATGGTAAAATTTAAAATTATAATACGGTAAAATATTGTAGTAGTTAAAAAATAAATATGTTGCTCTATGGGGAAATCAAAACTCTAAACACCATAAAAGTTTTGATTATTTGCAAACTGAAACTGCGTGGAATAAATATCATGTGTGGTTTAAGTATCGTATCTAGTTAAAGTCTGTCAATATTCCAATACTCAGTTTAAATGATATATTCAACGTAACAATTTTTCAATTATGAAAGAATGTCGGTAGAATAAAAGGTATATCATTATGTTAGATTATCACATTACAAAAGTGTTCATCCCTTGTTCTAAATGTCCAAACAAGACGAAATATGTCACGGTTTTTTAATAAAAGGTTCTGTTAAATTTTTGAAAAAGACAAGATGCTGAATTTTAAACAAGATCATTTTTAGTAAAAATGTTCATCTTAACACACGTAGAATATATTTGTCACACAAATAATTATTGCCTATTACATAACATTATTATTATTTCCATACTTACTTATAATAAATATACACTTTTCTTCTTTATATATATTTACATACACGTATGCACATACATTAAAATGACGATTTTTTATAATAAATTCAAAAAAATGTCATTTTTTGGTTGGTAGCAAAACAAACTTAGAATAGAATGCAAAAAACAAAAAAAAGATGCGTATTCAGTTGCTTTATTTATTTATTTTTCGACTGTTAAATTAATATTTCACTTTGTATTCATAAGTCATAGAATTAGCCATTAGAATAAGCAAAAGTAAAATAGACCGTTAGGCAAATAATGTGTCTACTAAAATATCATTATTTTCCTATCACTTCATTTAAATTCCAATAGGGGTGAATCTTAATTAATTTTGTTGCATAGAAGATAACGTTTTAAGTTTTACACTTCTATCGTATGTAATTTTACAACACATTCGCTTGAGAATTCACATTTTGATACCATTCAGTCTACTTTCATCCTAGTTTATTCAATTTCATTCTTCGTTTCCATACTTAATAGTCTGCACATGGACTCCATTTTAACAGTTAATTTTGCATCTTGCAACAAACATTTTTTTTCCAAAGTTAATGTATTTTTGCATTGGTTATGAACTAGTTTTCCAATTTATCAATCGTTTTGTAAAATATGCGGTCGATATTTGCGTAGAGGGTAAACCGCAGTTGAAAAACGTTGCTTTTGTGAATACATGAATCGGAGGATCAATCGAAACCGTCTGAAGTCGTAACCACAAACGGTCGCGGCGACCGTCCCCAGTTCATTCCTCAAGTTGGCGAAGTGGGTAAAGTATGTGAGGACGACCGTTTATCGAGTTTCATTCATCTCCGTTCAAAACTGCTCTGCCTTAATCACCGCCACCCAGCTTAAAACTGTCTAACTCAACCCATTCCCATACTTGTTAGTTCAGCGAACGGAACTGATGAGAGCAAAAAGATTCCCCAAATGTAGATAAAATCAATCAATAAAAATCCGCTCATGGACTCATTTCATATTTTTATGATCCTAAAAATCCACACAAGACCATAAAATTACACAGGGTTAATTATTTGTTTAAATGACAGCCAATTGAATTAACTAGTACATCATGAGGCCGAATAATCTTCACTTCATTTTTTTGTAGATTTTTTATCAGATATATCCACACGGGCCCATAAAATTACACAGGTGAATTAATTTTTCTAAAAGGCAGCCAATTGAATTAACTAGTTATTATGATGCCGAATAATTTCCACTCGATTTTTTTTTAAGATATTTTATCAGATATGCTACTAAATGAATAAAACAAATAAAGTAAAAATCACAAAATCTAATTTAAATTATTTTTATGCTGTAAAATAAACCAAAAAAAATATTCTCGAAAAACCGGGTTATGGTCCCGTAAATAGTATCGTGGACTTACGAATCAGAGATCCGAGGTTCAAACTCCTCGTATTTATTTATTTTGTTATGATGTTATCTACTTTAAGTACCAAAACTTTAGCCAATTGACTATATCAACTAATTGAAACGTATTATTTAGAGTCATAATAGCACATTTGTAAAAACACATCGTCTCCGTTCAGGCAAAAGTCACTAACCCAAAACATCATCTTGAAAAATCGCAATTCGAAAGTTTGGAGGCCAAGTAAAAATCAGATTTTTGTGTTTATGAAGTCTTATGTACACAACATAATTTATTTTTATATTTTTGATGAATTCAATAAGTAACTTTTTTCCTTTTCGTACATTAAAAAATATCTGGAAATTTTTAATAAGGCAAGGTGTCTAAAATTTAGACATGCAAGCTATAAAAGTTAGTGGAAGGAAGGAAACTTTATGAATAATTATTATAACGATATGTTTTTTTTTAAGTATATAAAAAACACACAATTCGGAATAAAATATTTTTTTTCTAAGTTACCTTAGTGACTTTTCCCTTAGAACACAATTTTACCCTTCGAATGGCATTCACTCAAAACGGTCGTTTTTAGAGTTAGTGACGTTTGCCTGAACGGCGACGATACGATGAGTGATTAAGGGCGTAAAAGAGTGAGATAATGTGTGCATATGTGAGCATAGTATGTGTGAAGATGTGTATATGTGCGTGCCTCTCAAACATGTATATTTATTTACGCAATTACCTACATTGCCTTCAATAATGAGTGGGTAGAATGTAATAATTATAAATAGTTGGAAAATAAAAAGCTGCGTTTTTTAGTGAAAATTCATGTTGAAAGCTGATTTTACTTTATAACAGAGATATAAAAGACGAGGGATGCTTAAATCCAAAATTTGTGTACTTAAATAACATTCGTATTTTAGTTCTGTAGTAAAAAAATCAGTACAAAGTTAAATTAATTCGATCCCCATTTTTTTAAAGTCATTTATTTATTTATTAACGGACATTGTCCATGTATAAAATTTATAGGGTTTAAATATTACAGTGAAATAAAAGTTTAAAAGATAAAAAAAAAGAAAAGAAGCATTGACAAACAAAAGGGACATCAAGACAAGATCTGGACTACTTATTTAGTGCTCGTTTAAATCGTTGTAAACCTAAACAACAATACGAAAAAGACGGGTCATTGGAGAATTAAGGCCATAGTTTGTTATATGCTGATCGATGAACAGTACTTTATTGTTTCTCAATCTACGAGTCGGAATATTGAATTTTACTTGTCCCAGTAATGATAGAACATCGATTATACTATTTAGTATGCCGAACATATATATGGAGTCAATATTAGTTCTACGTTTTTGTAGACTAGAAATATTTTAAATTGACTCTATTTCAGCATAAGAATAATTATCTCTCTCTAGTCCGAGCATCCACGCTATTTTTCGAAGCAAGCAATATTGGACTGATTCAATGTGATTTATGCGATTGGCATAGAATGGAGACCAGACCACGGAGGCATATTCTAGAAAAGGGCGAACAGTTGAGCAATAAAGAGTTTTGATTGTACGGACATTAGTAAAATCATTTGATTATAACTCGTTGAAAATGACCCCAAAAGTTACAATATCGGTCAAAGGAAAAATTTCTGGATAAAAGGCATCACTCTTTAGAGTAAAACATGTTGAGTGTAAATAAACGAAAATGGCCCTTACATTAAAATGTCAGTCTAAGGTTAATTTGTAAATTTATTAAAAGTTAGAGAATCTTCGAATTAGGTGATCAAAAGTGTTTCATTTTGTTCCGACAACATAACAACTGCCGCGGTCCACGGTAAGATCAGTGGTGTAAAATATGCCCCTTGAAATTAGGACAACTTACAAAAAACAAAACCCGCCTCGTTCAAATAACTGACCAACAGCGACGATTATTCAATTATGAAAATATATTTTTTATTTGTTCGGGAAGGATTTTATAGGTTGCCAGGTATTGAATTCCAATTGTTTTTTTATGAATGTCCTTCGAGATTTTTCGTGAGGGTGTCAGCTTCATTCATTCATGTATAAATATTACGCTAAATAAATCGCCGCAACTAATATTTTTTAATATATCCTTTTTCATATTGCATTACAAACATACAAAGCATTTTCAATATCTCTCTGATTTTTATTGAAAATTTCCGAATATCTCTAAGGTTGAAACTAGACGTGTTATATTTAAAAAAAGACAAACTAATAAAAGCACTCGCGCAGCCAAATATAAACAAAATAAAACTTCAACAATGTTTGAGTATGTCCAAATGCTTGCAGACTGGCTGGATTTTCTCCCTAGGGAGTTGTTCATATTTAAATTTATTTCAACAGAGAGGGAAAACGTTTTTGGGAGGGGAATATGGAAGTCTAGGCATTTACAGGGCTTATGACCTGCCATTGGCTGGTTCAAAAGGCCACTTTACACATTGTGTAACATTTACCATTCTGTCCATGTTTGAACATCCACATTTCCTCAACTCTTCCATCTGTTGATTTTTGTGAAGTAAAGGAGCTGAAACCTTTATAATGTTGGTGAGATTCATCCGGCTGAACCAAATCACCTACTAGGTGTAAATGCCTAGACTTCCATAATCCCTTCTCAAAAACGTTTTCCCTCTCTGTTGAAATAAATTTAAAATATAACTTCGCCAGTTAACAATTAAATGTGAGTCACAAAAATCACAAGACATTAAATTTTAAAAAAATATTTTAAACAATGTATCAAAATTATTAAATTGAAGATACCTAAAAACATGAACAAATTGGATGCAAAATACATGTTTATACTAAAAGCAGTCTTAAGCAACAACAATTTGGAAGACTTTTTTCTTAAAAACGCATAACTACCTTTGTAAACAAATATTTTACGTCAGCCTTCCAGGGAATCGAACCCGGGAAGGCGAACACGCCAACCACTACACTACGAGGCGCACATTTCTTTAACTAGATTTCTTTTTTCGGGGCTTCGACATGAGAGTTGCCATCGAGTCAACTCCTATCCAGAATTCTGGTTCTATTTCACACAGGTAAGAGTATCCTTCATCTTCCCGGACACAGAACTGGTTACTTTACTTTATATTTGTTTTTCGGTAATAAACAGTCTTTACATAAAGCTTAGATAAACAAATGTTTGGAATAACAATTTCAAATATATTCCTGTTTTATACTGTATTCGTATATACAAAGGTTTACAAAAAAATACACAAAGGTGTTTAATTTTATATTTGTGGTCAGATAATGATAGAACAACTTGTACAATTTAAGTTTTTGACAAAACACATTTATCCCCAATAACAAGAGCGATTAACCACATAATATGCAGGTAGTGATATTTAAAGAATTAACCAAACCAGCGCAAACAAAAAAAAAACAGGTTGTTCGAGTATTTGATTTAAAATATTTTAACCGCAGTGGTTTGTATAAAGATGTCACCAAAAAAAAATTCATCCCATTTTTGGGTCCTTGCTATGGTGACCATTATATAATTGTGTCTTTTATTTTGTCACAAAATACAAACATTATTTCTGTTCCATTTTTAAAAATATTTTGTCGCTAGATTACGAATCGAAACCTAAAAATTAAGTCTTAAAAGTCGTCAACAGAAAAAAGTTTCAACTCATAAAATATCTTTTATTTCCTTTTTTAGTTTTGTGTATCAGCACTTTCTACATTATTGAAATGTTAATGACTTAATTTATTTTATTATATAAATAAAACACGAGTGATACTTTAATCCACAAATTTGGAATATCCAGTGACCGGTTTCATCGCTTTCGCGACATCTTCGAGACTGGTATCATTATAAAAAAGTTAAATGTATTTATTATAGTTAAATGTACTTAATTTATACTGTTTACTTATTTTAACTACTAATTATATCCATTTTTAATTTTTTGGTTCCACTTATTTACAAGCTTGAGTGATATTATTATTGATAATGATAATTTACCTAGAGATGTTTTTAACTTTTATACTGAATTTCTATAAATTGCACTTTTATTCAATTTTACTTGTTTACCTAGCAATTTATTCATTTTTTGTAGATATGTATCTGCCCCTTGATCAAATATTGTTTACATTTTATGCTTCTTTCTCAATATCTGTATTTTTTATATATTTTTTTAATATCCTATAATTTTTTGTTTCTTACATACTGTGGATAGTTTTTAAAAATTACTTATCCAGTTGCATTTTGTTACTGTTACAGTTATTGAATGCGTACTTTACTAAAATTATACATCAAAAGTTTTGTTGCGATAATAGTTCCTTTCACTGAAGCACTCAAGACCCGCTCTAAAAATTTCCCGTTTTCTATGCACAGTATGATGGTCAACCTAATATGTCCACACAAGATGCATCGTTATCTTTATAAAGAATTTAGGGATGTTTTTATCAGATCAACATGCTTTACAGGAAGATCATTTCCAAATGTCTTCATACCATTCATGATATTTGAAACAAAAAACCTTTTTCATTCATAAAGCGTATATTAAAACCTTTGAATTTTATTGTAGATAATTGATTCGTTAACACCAACTGATTTTAGTAAATTTAGCCACAACACGTGTTTTCTTTCATAGAATAAACGTGTTCTTATAATTGAAAATAAATAAATAAAAATCTTACCTTAATTATTTGTTTCTATACTTGATGAAATCCGTCTGTAGAATCTGTAAAAGAAAACATAATCAATTAATTTAATTTTTAATTTTGATTGTTCTGTGCCTGCAAGACGTGCTATAATTAAGCTTCTATATTTGAATAAAGTTATTTTACATGTGGGTAATACAATAGATAAGACAATATTGTCTTGTCCCTGCTCTGTGAACAGCCTTGACCGCGCAGGACAGAACGCTGGCTCGATACACTCGTGAGCGCTGCGAAAATGAATACACGACGCCGTTTATTACGAGCGCATTCACGAAAAATACTCTTAACGTTAAATCAAAATGTATTACAATTGTAAAAAAACGAACTTAATAACAAAAAATATTTTTTCTGCCGCCATTTTCGACAGAAAAAATATGTCGGAGCGATGCATACGCGTCGAGTGAATCGCTACTGTAACACGGTCCTGTCCTTGCCCGTTCACACGAGGACAACGCGTCGGCGCGTGGTGGTGCGGTCAATCATTGTTCCACAGAGATAGCCTGCCGTCTATCTCCGTGACAATGTTTTGTAACAATGTTTTGTCCTGCGAATTTCTATTAACACGTGGACAAAACAATATTGTATTGTCTACGAACAAACGGTCTTTAAATTATATCATGATTGGAAACGATAAATTAGAATGTCCATGCGCTACTCCGTCCAGAAGCTGGATGCTTATTGTATTGCGCTCTTGAGGTGATTTTCGCAAAAAAATCGCTATATAAGTTATCCACAAATAATAATAGCTTCTGATAATAGTCATCGCACGCGCTTTATACATTTATTTTTCTGACTGCACACTCATAGTTTTTTTTTACAAATGTGGGTGGTGAAATAGATTTATAAAACGAATTTAATAGCATGTAATGTATTATACGCGACAAATACAAAAGATATTACTCTTTTCATTAAGATCTAGAATACATTAATTATACCATATAAATCATCTTGACTAATAATCGTAGACATAACTACAAATATGTGCCTTATTTCCGTTTTTGAGTTATTCATTATCATTAGTAAACCAACCTACACTTACAAAAAAAATATTTTCGAAGGTATATTTAAAAAAGGAAATTATAATAAATACAATGATTTAGATAAATAAAAGAAATAACAACAATATAATCTAATATACGTGTTTCGTAGAGTATGGTGAGGGATTTACGCGTTATTTTTTTTTCTATTAAAAACTTGTTTTCATATGAAAAATATTAATATATTACAAAAGAAATTAAAAACATCCGAGAGAAGGGAAGTCTAGGCGTTACAGGGCTCATGACCTGTCATTGGCTGCACGTAAGTTTTTCTGGGTTATTATGTAGTGTGTCGTTCGTACTATTTACCGACGTTTCGGATCGCATTACAGCGTCCATCGATATGCTGTTGCTGTTATTTATGAAATACGTGTGTAAAGTACTAAGGGTTTGTACTGTGCCGCAGTCGTTGCTGTTTACAGCTTGTCGATTCGTGAAGTTAAAGATCTGAAACATTTATTTATGCGGGTGAGATTCATCTAATTGATAAATCCACCTAGTCCACGAAGAAGTATAGAAATTGAAAAAGATAACATTTTCAGGCGTTGCCTAGTATGTAGGTAAAATAATTCAATTAGATGAATCTCACCCGCATAAATAAAGGTTTCAGCTCTTTAACTTCACAAACATCAACAGATAAAAGAATTGAAGGAATATAGATTTTTAAATATAGGCAAAATTGTGAACGTTACACAGTGTGTAAAGTGGCCACTTAAACCAGCCATTAACAGG
Organism: Micrasema longulum; assembly: GCF_059751315.1. NCBI lineage: Eukaryota > Metazoa > Arthropoda > Insecta > Trichoptera > Brachycentridae > Micrasema > Micrasema longulum. Next base: position 131,066 of record NW_028279347.1, read on the forward strand.
TCATAAGCCCTGTAGATGCCTTGACTTATATATTACCTTCTCTTAAATGTTCTTCATCTCTGTTGTTAAATGTCAATATAAACAACTTCCCAGGGAATTGAATCCACTCCTTGTCTACAAAAATTTGGACAAACTCAAAATATTTTTCATAAAGATACCTTTGGATTTACAAATTTTTTACCTAGTCAGACACTGACGCCATTTACTCACGTCCTTAAAAATGAATCGCCACGTACATAAAACAATAAAGATCTCGGACCGAGATTTGGCACAATAACGCCGACCGAACTCTGAATCAGGATCTCATATTCAAGATTATTACACACGATCTTTTGTCGAAGTTACTTCTAATACATACCGCAAGTATTCCGTTGATTCATAGGAGGCTCATCATATTTCCTCTACACCCACACGGAAAACCAAGAAATTTTAAGGTTTTTTTCATACGTACAAAGCATCACGTACCACCTTATTGTCAAATAGTATCTTTAAATTAGTCCTTAAAAGCCTCAGAATAAAACACAAATCCATACATGCCATAGACCTTGTAAAAAACATATTATTTTAGTTTTAGTGTTGCAAAACACAGATTATTTTGTATTTTTAGTAACTAACAATATTTTGAGTTTGTCCAAATTTTTGTAGACAAGGACTGGATTCAACTCCCTGGGGGGCTGTTTACATTAACATATTACAACAGAGAGGAAGAACATTTAAGATAAGGTAATATAGAAGTCTAGGCATCTACAGGGCCTAAGACCTGTCATTGGCTGGTTTAAGTGGCCAGTGAGTGGTGAGATTTATCTAATTGAATTATTTCACCTACATACTAGGCAACGCCTGAAAAAATTATTTTTTTTCAATTTCAATTCCATGAATAAGTATAGAAATTGAATAAAAAAATTTCAGGCGTTGCCTAGTATGTAAGTGAAATAATTCAATAAGATTAATCTCACCCACATAAATAAAGGTTTCAGCTCTTTAACTTCACAAATATCAACAGATGAAGGAATTGAAGAAATATAGATGTTCAAATGTGGATAGTATTGCGAATGTTCCACAGTGTGTAATGTGGCCACTTAAACCAGCCAATGACAGTTCATAAGCCCTGTAGATGCCTAGACTTCCATTTTACCTTTTCTTAAATGTTCTTCATCTCTGTTATAATATGTTAATATTTTAATGAATTTACTGACATGGGTCGTTCTTGATTGTGTTAATATAAATTGTGTCTCTGTTGCTAATAATTGTATGTACAATGTTATTTATAAATAAAACAAATATAAAAAAATCTAAAGACTTTTCATCATGACACAATTTTTTAAACATATTTATTTTACACACTTTCATATTATGTACATTAATTTATTATCTTTAAACAGTGACTATAAAGTATTAAGTAGGTATTATTTACAGAGTTAAATATTTCGATAAAATCATAACTATCACTCCCTTTTCTCCCACACCCCAGAGGTACGCAGAGCACTGCATTTGTAAATCGAATGCAGCAAATTTTCAGTTACATCTGTTACATAAGGGCAAATGATTAGTCTAACGCTTTAGTGCGCAGTCCAGAAATAATGAAATATTGCAGTTTAAACAAGCATTAAAATCAATATTTTACGATCAACCTCCTAGGAATCGAAAGCAGGATCTTAAGAAAGGTAAGCAAACGCGACAATCGCTTCACAACAAGGCAGATATATCTCTAATCGATTTTCTCATTCAGGATTTTGACCTGAGAGCAGACATCCAGTCAAAAGCACTCGTTCAGGGTTCTGGTTCTATTTCACAGATTTTACTGCATTCTACATCTACGTAGACACAGACAAGTAATCAATCAAAATGCCTTAAAAATTAATATGTGTGTGTACCTACGAACGGAATTTAAATCTATTTCCCGTATCAGGATAACATAAATCGTAGAGGGTACTCCGTATTCAATTCTCAGACTGCCTCAATTTCTCTTTAACTACACCAGGATTCTAAAAACTTTGGTGTCTGGTATTTACCGCCCAGGATAATAAACACAAAATCGAGAGTGAAAATTCCCAAAAGAAACACAATGGATATACACGTGCAACACATGCTCTTCTATTGTTTAAAGATGAGTAAGATAGGAAGGTAAAATAGTATCGGTAATTGAATATATCAATGCAGAAAAACCCAGAGGTGACTAAATTTATGGTTATTCAGTAATTGAAGATCGAAGATTCTTCTTGTGAGCAAACGTCGTAAAACATATATACATACACACTTTAGGTCGATAATGTTATGTACAATTTGCAAGGCACATAGTATTTTTATTTTTATTTATTTTTTATTTTTTATTATTTATTTTAATAAAAACCTTTATTAGCATAAATAAACAATACATTCAGTAGAAAAATGGAACACTTAAGGTTGAACTTGCCAAAAAAGAGTCTTGCTCTTGTGTTTGGAAAAGTTTACAAAATAACATATAAATAAAACATAAAATGCAAAACAAATTAATAAAATAAATAAAAAATTAAACAATTTTAAAAATTGAGAAAATATAACACTAAAAAAATATTAATTCAAAACACAAAATTTGTAAACACGGGCACATATAAAACATACATCTCTTTTGTCAAAATACAGTTAATGTTAATTATGTCAAGAAGCTTTTCTTTAATTAATCCTTAAATTTTCCGTGATTTATTTCTTGACGTAGATTTTATTGTAAATTATTGAAAAGCTTCCGTCCTATGCAAGTCTAATGATGTTTGGCCGTGGTAGTTTTAGTTCTCGGTAGAGCGAGGCATCCTGTTCTCAACCTTCCCGTAATACGTATTATACTGTTAATTTCATTTATTATGAATTGAATACAAGGCCTCGTGGTATAGTGGTCAGCGCGTTTGCCTACCACGCAATAGGTATCGGGTTCGATTTCCGGTATGGTTGACATAAACTATTTATTCAAAAAGGTGTTTTTACACTATAATATTTCATAGTCCCCGGACTGGCTCCTGAAGCGTAAGACTGATCATCTTACCCTCATGTAACAAAAATTTATCAAGATAAGTTGCGATTGGTGTACTATGCACCAGCAGGTGCGGGAAGGGAAATGATAATGATGATGTATACAATTTAGCGTAGCTAAAAAATAAACCAACATTATACACATATTCGTAAACACTACTATAGTATAAAAATATCGTCGACATATATCGAAATAATTACTTAACAATACTACGGAGACCCTGTTGTACATTATAAATGGTAACACGTATTTAAAAGGTCCATGTTTTGTATGATTTCTTTGAGTTTAGACTTTCATTTGCCTGCGCCCCCCCGGCTTGACAAATTTAAATAATACGCTTCTTCAAACGTTATGCTATTTAAAATAATGAATAATTGGTAAATTTTATTAAATATTTGTGTATAACCACTTACCGACTTTTCTTTGTCTACCGGTTTCGAAATGTACCCGTCTCTTTGTTAGGACACCAATCAAACCAGCATGCAAACCAACATGCAAAACCCACTATACACCTTCACCATAGTTGTTGCACAAAATATAAAAACCAACATGACATGCACAAAAATGCACTGATTAAATTATGAAAATGTTATGTTGTTTGAGAATTAATGAAAAAAGAAGACCGGTAGACATAGAAAAGTCGGTAAGTGGTTATATACAAATATTTAATAACATTTAGTAAAATGTTTGACCACGAAGTTAATGCTTTAAATATTATAAATAAATATTTCCTTTCTTATAAAACATTTCAATTTTGGGGCCAATTTAGATTTATATGGTTGTGGTAGCATATAAAATTCTTCTTCATTATATGTAATATTTCAATTGCTCCAAATTTATTTACTTACTTATTTAATTCGAGTAAACGCTCAAAGGCCTTTTACAAGTATGGTATATTGAGAAATAGATACAAAGAAATGGAATTGCATTTGGTACATTCGAATGCATAAACCTGGTAAGAAATTTTTTTTTTTAAAGCATGCAATTAAAAATAAAAATCCTGAATGTTTTTATAAATAGACAGTTGAATGAAAGTAGATACGAAAATTAAAAACATCTAAATTTGTTGCAACATAGACGAAAAATATTTATATGAACGAAATATGGAAATCTAGGCATTTACAACGCTTTTATTGGCTGGTTTAAGTGGCTAATTTACACACTGTGTAACATTAACCATTTTTCCTATGTTTAAACCAGCCAATGACAGGTCATTAGCCCCGTAAATGCCTAGACTTCCTTCTCAAAAATGGTTTTCCTCACTGTTGCAATAAATTTTGATCTAGATAACTCTCTAGGGAGGAAATCCAGCCTGTCTGCAAACATTTTGACATATTTAAATACATTGTTTCATTATAAACATGCTTTCAAGCATACATCTGAAAAAAAACCTAGCAAAACTTGTATTAAAACTTGGTTTAAATATGTAAAATAAATAATTAATTATAGCAAAATAAATTTTACTTAAAATACATAACAAACAATAGCGAAAGATAAAACTATTGTATATCAATAGGAACACTTAGTACAGGCGTATGTAAAATTAAGGTTTTATAAAGATAAATAAACTATAATATATGCATTAAACCAGTGTGAGGGACAAGAAATAAGAAAGAGATATGCTAATAAGAAAAGGACAACATAGGTTTAGCAATAAATACAGAGTGGTATGAGAATAAAGTAAAATATAACATTTTAGAATAAATAATTATGAATTATAATTATAAAAACACTTTAAAAACGGCCAACATTTCTCTATGTACAAGGTATCTTTTAACTAAGGCCCGAAAGGCAAAGTTATCCCGGTCAAAGTGGCCCGGTGGTCGGATTGCATAACGCATGAAGTTTCCAATTATCTATCATGCAACAATCGGCAATAGCCAGAGATGCTACTTGTTATCATAATAAAACGAATATAACTACTCCTTGAAATACATGTATTTTCTAGTTAAATCTTATATATAAAAAGTGAAATCGTAGTTTTTTTTTTTAAATGAACAATAATATTCATGCAATTTTTTCTCTGTTTTTGATGTGTATTATAGTTATCCTATCTCATTCTGAAATTAATGCGTCAAATATTTTTGTGTACCATATAATATAATTATGTCTTATTTATACTGACTGTAAACTTAATTTTATTATTTGTTTTGAACATGAATTTGTTAATACCATATTTTGTATACGTATGTATATAAATATATTTTTGTTTAAATTCTTTATAAGTTATTTACAATTTGCTTTTTAATTTAATCACTTTTCTTATATCCATATTTTTTTCTTTTTACTATATAAAGTTTCACTTTTTATTTTGCATAGCAGTATGCCTTTTATTGTTTCTACATGTATACAAAAAAGCGTTGTTTATTTTTTAAATTATTACTTACTATGTTTTGTACTTACCTGTATATTTTTGGTAAATGCCCCTTGGGCGTATTGTAAAATTAAATAAAAAATAAAATATTATTTGAGAAACCAATTCTTTTACAATCGAAAATTTTTATTGCAAACATTTTGAATTTGAATAAAAAAAAAATTGACGTGTCTTCGAATAAATTTTCCAGAATTTTATGAACACACTGGAAACTGTAAGCTAACCAGGACCAAAAAGGAACTTCTGGGCATGTAAAAAAAACTTGTTATTTACAGGGGAAATAATGAAAATTAATTCTTGCTTGTACCTAATAGGAAATATTCCAAACTATCTCTTCCCCTATTTTAAAAAAAGTTTAATATAACAATGCAAACATGTATGGATACGTATTTTCCTTTTGGGTTTACCCATATTTATTTCATTGTTTTCTCTAGTTTTGTTTTGCAATAATAGCCCTCAGTATTATTGGTTCTGACGTCAAATAAGACGCTAAGCCGGACATGTCACATTGTTATTAGTTTTAATTTATTTTGAAATCTCTTTTTATTTGTATGCATATTTTATCATGTATTTTTCTCTACATGGAAAAGGCATTAAGTGCCGTTGATTTAAATAAAATGGATTAGAAAACGATTTTCATTAATGCTTAAATACCAAACGAAAACAATATTCTTTTTACATGTATACAAGAATGAACTAGGTGTTTAAAAAAAATTAAAACTAGATTAATTTAAAGATTTTATTGAAGGAGAGAAGAATGCAAAGTATCGATCAAATTGCAAGGAAAGAAAAAAGCGTTAACGTCAAACGTTCAAAACTCAAGAGAGTGGTTCTTCTGTAGCTTAGAATTTTTATTCAAAGAGGCTACGAAAAAACTTTAATTTGTCATGACGAAAGTAATCACTGTGGAGGGCCAGCATAAGATACGATGAATGAAGTATCCGAGAATAACGTAGGACTGGTAAAACCCTCTAAATGCATTATTGACTATACTAAGTAAAAACACTTCAAATGTGTTACTTAATAGTAGTTTTTTAAACATATTTTGGACATGATACATACTTATAAAAGCATCTTAATTAATTTGAATTGATTTAATGAATGAGATATCGAAAAAAAAAGGAATTAACGATTTTCGCCAGAAAACTTTCTTATTTATGTTTGTGATTGTACATCATAACTTTAAAACTAAACCTTGGATGATTAAGATAATTTTATCAAGTGGAAAAACTTGAAAATTTGCAAATAACTCCATAACTAACTTGTTTCTTCGAATGTTATTATTTCGAGGATTTTTCCATTTTTAATTTATTAAAATATTAAAAAATATATGTACGCATATTTTACTAAGCAAACACTCAGTCATCTATAATCAATATTAAAAACAAAAATTTTCTAACATGAGAAGACCAATTGAGTTTTCATAAATTAAGTAAAAGATGTGAACATTAAAGATTACAAAAACAACTTATGTGAGAAAAGAATCATTGTTAACTTTATTTGCCTTTTCCATGGAGAATATTCATGGTAATATATAAAAATAGATTCATATGTATTAAGATAAGAAAAACCACTTAAAACCTTACTTATATAAACCAGGTATAAAGTAAAGCCTATGCATAGTGGTAGAATAAGGGTGAGAATACCATCCTTATTACAGTAGTAGAATAAGAATTTAATTCTCATCCCTTTTCTATCACCATGCATAGGTATAACTTTATACTAGGTTAATAAGAATGGCCCTTAACGGATGTAACACCATTAAATAACTTGATTTTTTTTTCTATCTAGCCGAACAGGAATAACCGATTCGCGTAAAAATGAATTCATTGAGTTGTGCCACTGTCATTCGCGGACTTTAAATTGATCTTGTAGCTGAATCATAGTCAAATACTCTTGTTAGCGTATCTTAATTTAGATTTAATATCATACACAACAATAAATTAAGATTAACAGAGACTAATTTAAAATTATTATGATGAGTTCATTCGCGTCTAATAGTTCATACTGGATCTTTGAATGGAACGATACCAAAAAAAAATGTATTATTCTGAACACTTTGTTTGAGAAAATCACAGTTGCGATTTTTAACAGCGTGTCAGAATTTGCAACTAATTGAGTTCGTACGTGAGTAATTATTTGGTTACCAATATTTTCAGTATGCCCAAATGTTTGAAGACAAGGCTGGATTATTTGATTTTACTTCACAAAAGTCAACAAATGGAAATGTTGACGAAAGGATATTTAAATATAAGCAGAATGGTAAATGTTACGCAGTATATGTAAACACTCAAATTAGCCAATGAAAAGTCATAAGCCCCGTAAATACCTAGACTATCGTATTCCCTTCTTAAAATATTAATCTTCTCTTTGGCAATAATTTTAATCTATTTGATTATTTAAAAATATTTTCCATGTTAGTAAATAATTATACAAAATCACTTACGAACTTTTTTGCGTCTACCGATTTCAAGACGCACCCCATTTCTTGCACCAACATAAAATAAAATTAAGTTATAAACAGTGCACGTTAGTGTTAGATATTAAAATCACGTGTCCTATCAGCACATTGGTTTAATATTATTTTGAAAGGACAATGGTGAAAGTGTATAGTAAATAGTTTGATGAGTGTTCTGACGAAGAGATGGATACATATTAAAGCTGGTAAGCGTATAAATGTCCGTAATTGGTTATACACAATTGTTGACTTAAATTTAATAAAATGATTTGACCACAAAGTCAATGCTTCAAATATTTAAAAATACATTAACCGTGCAAAAAATACCACGTTAAATAAATTTTATACACACGTTGAATAAATTTTTCTTCTGGGTATCTTTCTAACGTAAGTAAAATTCAGGTGAAAACGGAAACTAAAAAAACCCTCTATGCATTGAACTAATTTGGATGATAATAGCTAAAAAAATGCCTTAAGTACAGGTTATTTAAGAATTTTCAGAACTATTAAGTTCCAATGAACAATTTCGGTAGATTTGCATAATATCTTCAAATAAAGCGGGCAGGTTGTATTTGGTTTAGAGGAAATATGTTAATTGTTTCTTTAGAACATGCGGCTCCAGCATTGTGTTTGGAAATATTTTTAGCCATATTTTTAGCCATGATTTTCTACTTAACCATTACAGCATTATAGGAAACGTAAATGAACTAATAAAACTGGCATGTATTGTACAAAGTACTTGGATTATTTGACTTAGGTATGTATATGTAAATGATGAAATCGGAATACTTTTAAATTAAGTATGGTAGGTACGAGTATATGATGTTTTTAAATAAAATTATTAATATAGGCTAAGTCAAGTATATAACATAGTAAACAAAGGAGGGCGCGATGCTGAAATCAAGAAACGAAATACTTTGGTTTGCTCTGCGAAATGCTATGGTTGTGGAGAACTTGAAAAAAGTTTGGCAACAATGTAGTATCATCGAGTCTACAAAAATAAAAATGGTACTAACTTTATTTTTTTCAATGACTATGAAAGAAAGAGAACAGTTTAAGATAGAAGCACTCAAATCTGGCGTAGAATGATGCAATTCCTTGGACACCCATAGGTCTTTAGAATCAGAGAACTCACCGTTAATTGAGTTCCAATGTTGTCTTTGTTGTAGGAAATTTTAGAACAAACATCGGATTCTTTTCACATCTGCCAAGTATCCTCGGAACAGTTAACAAAATCTCACTAAACAAAACTGTTCATGTGTCTATGCAGCAAAGGCAAGCTTTAAAAAAGCAAGCTTTGTTATTTCAATACTGAGTTAAAGATGACACATTTACCATGTCTGCTTAGATCTTACTATGGTCACGCATACTGTACTTTTAAATTGATTCTAAGAATGTAAAAGGTTATTTTGATAAAGATTGTTTAGGTTGGTTTTAAACAATATATTATACATTGTTAATACCAATCCATTAGAGCTTTCATAAGCCTGTTTGTTTGCTTAAAAAAACTGGGTATTGAAAAGCGTTTTTCTTCCACACTTCGGCCACGTTATGAGGCGAAAAGACAATATGGTAAAAATAGTGGTACAGGGACGAGTAGAGGGAACGTGGTCTCGTGGAAGAAGTCCTACCAGATGGACAAACTTGGTGACAGAAGCGATTGGCGTCCCTCTTCAGGAGGCCTCCAGAAGCGCTGAAGATGAAAGCGGGTGGAGACGCATTGTAACGACGTGATTTCCTTCTGCCAACATAACCACTACTACTCTGGCAAGCAAACGACTGAGAAGTGAGAAAAAATATATATAATATTGAAAAAATACGTGGAACCTGCTGATGAATTTCATGCTTGCAATTCAGTAGGACTTTTTATTTTAAGATTATTTTTGTAAATATTTTTTAAAACAAACAAACTAAAAAAAATAATTAATTGAGTCTTCAGTGTGCACATATTATAATCCAATTTTTGGTACCTATTACTAAGAACCTTGAAATTGAAATATTTGAGTATGTAGGAATTCAAATAAAAGGTAAACACTAATCTTTAAATATCTCAGAATTAGAAAAATTGAAAAAGTACTTTTTCTTAGGTGGGAAGTAAATATTTTTTATCCATTAACGTTAAATAAAAAGAAAGTTGATTCAATCAATAATTGTCTCCTAACGTAAAGGCTCAATTAAAATGCCGAACTGCAGTATGAAAAACCTGAGATGATAAATAATACAATTTCGACAAAAATGTCCCTGTGTTTATTTAACTTGATTTTACGTCGTTTGCCATGGAAAAACCAGTTTGCGTGGTGCCATGTTAATTGAAACATTGGCTTGGATTCTCCGTTATTTTGCTGGCCTATGACAAATGTATGACTGTTGCGGACACCATTGTTTGTGTGAACGGACGGCCTTGACTTTGAAATAGTTGTTCCGCTTTAATCGTAAAATTTGATGGTCATTCTATTTATATATATCTCCAGTGTACTTGGCACAAGAGTTAACATAATTTTCTTTCGGATGTTGCCACAACACATGAGAATATATTTTTTTATTTTGCTGCTTTAGGAATCAAGCTAGAATATCCATTAGTTCTGAGAACTTTTGGCGAAATGTAATATATTTATCTATTAAATGTACGGCTTAAGCCAATTTCAACCGTTAGATAAAAGAACATATTTGTTACTTGTACACAAGCAACTAAATAAAATGTGTGTATATTAAATATATGTAAATCAAAACACGTAGTACTTTATATAATTGGTACACATATTATTTATATTTTTATGTATTTCATTGCTTTATATTGTTTTTTTATTGTATTTATTCTATATTATTTATGTTTAAGTAACATGTATTCTTGGCACATATATAAACTTTATATTTGTATAATAACGAATTTTAATTTCTTACATTTGATTAGCTAGGCATTTATAATTAAGTAGTTTTAGTTTTACTTGTTTATGTTATTGTTTTATTAGAATAGGACTACTTATGCTCTAAAGATAAAAAATCTCCATCTTAGAACAGGCTTAGCCATGTTAGATGGAGACTAACATAAACAGAGAATACTCCGTTTTCATTTTACATTTATTAGTTTTATATAGATTCCCTGTTATTAAGTATGTATACTATTTTTTTTTGCAATAAATTTATAAAATAAATAAAAATAAATAAATATTATATTCATATATATGTGTATATATGTGTATGTGTGTATGTATATGTATCAAAATGTGTATGCGAATCAGTTTATATTTTATTACTCTGTGCTTTCTTTTAACTTGTAAACCATTATCATATATTAAAATGTAATTGCCTAGCATGTAACGGGGTATGTACCCTTGTTTGCTGGACAAAGTGAATATAAAATTTTATTTATAATAAAATGTATAAATAAATTAATAAACAAAAAATTAACATAAAACTGTGTAGCCAAGACAAACAAGGGCAATGAAATAACGGTAACAATATATGAGGGTATACTTGCAAACTCGGCAAAATCCATCTTTCTTTATTTTAAGTGAATTACAAAAAACTGATACAATACTTAACTTAAAAAAATTTTTTAAACTTATTTTTTTATTATAATCAGTAAATATTTTAAACGTAAGCAGTAATGATGTAAGCATGATTGTGTCAAAAAAAGTAGTGAAATAATAAATTTGAATGTTAACATTACCAATTTTACAATACTCATGTAGAGGTTGCCATGTTCGCAACAAAGCTGATAATTTAAAAGTCGAGTATTACAAATTACGCCGTATTTTTAACTGACATATATACACTGAAAATATTCTGAATAAGTTTTAATTAATATCTCACCATTTTTTAATTTTGGATTTGGCCGGGTTTGCAAGTAGTACCCTCATATTCATAATCACGATCAAACTATAAGACTTCTAGCTAACCCGTGTCAATCCATCTTTATCCACACTGTGTTAATGGTGAGAAAATCTACAAAAACGCCGGAAGATCTATCCCAAAGAATTCCGAGAAGTTTAAGAGATTTGTTTACAATATTATCAATTCACGATAGGAGAGTTAACTATCTAAAATAATGCCAAGATCCTTTATTGGAGAAACCATTAAAAAGTAAACATTTTTTAGTTTGTAGTTAAACTATACGGGTTTTTTTCGCTTAAAAGATATAATTTTAAATTTGTCAATTTTAAGTAGAAGACACACCATTCAGTGATATCGTTGTTTAAACATAGGCAAAATGGTGAATGTTACACAGTGTGCCACTTAAATCAACCAATGAATTTTTATTGTTTATATTTTTCTATTATTATTTTGTACATTGTTTTGATTATTTTGTATATTGTTCAATATGTTAAAAAGTGTTTTTGTTTTATATATACAAGAGTCCCGACTTAACACGGAATTCTCTAGCAAGTCAGGACATAAAAAAAATATAGTTGTGCTCTATGATAAAATTATGTATTTTGTGCATAAAAAAAATTAAATAAAATAAATGACGAGTCATAAGTCCTGTAAATGCCTAGACTTTCATTTATCTTAATGACTCCCAAGGAGGTGAAATTTAGTCTTCTATCTACAAACATTTTGGCAAAATAAAAATATTTTGGTAACATTTTTTATTATTTTATTTAGTTAGTTGTAAGACAATAATCATAATCTATTACAGTATGAGACTTAAACACAATATTTGGAAATAATCCTGAGAATATTTAATAAATATACCTACCTAAAATAAATAAATTAATAATTGAATAAGTTGATCCTTGTACATTTATACTTTTTTGTGTGTATTTAAATCATATTAATACCAGAGGCAACCAGTGAGTATTAAGATTAAGAAAGCAGTCATGTAATTCTAGGTACAAAAGGAAAATATTTTCTTACTTCCAACACAAAAATTCAAATTAAGTGATTTTAAATAAATTAAAAATCAATTTTGTGCCATAATTTCAGCATAGAAGAGTTATATTTCATAGTTCGATATTATTATGCTATAGTGACAACCATTTTAAAATCGTCACAATATATGAAAAAACGTGGATTCGTTAGTTAGAATTGCTTCCATAGAGATACTAAAGATCTTAATTTGCACGTGCGCGGACTTGTGAATTCTATACTGGGTGATATTAAGTATTCAGTTCCATGTTCCAGAATAAGACGGAGGACGGAGGAGAGACACGCATAACCGGACAGTCGAAATGTTATGCGCGGGCTTGCCGCAATTTTTTTAAAGTTATTAATGAATTAAAAAATATTTGTTGTAGTTATTAAAAATTTTGCTATTTCCTTTGCTACCATCATGCCATTTCCATTTAGGAGAATAGACCGCCACACACGTCTATCCTGGCATACGTTTCTAGTTTCTTCCACATTCATACATCTTGTCATGCATGCCCTTCGGTTTTGCCTGCTTTTGACATGACCAGACTTAAGATTTGGGTTTATCCGATCATGCCACGTCTTCCTTGGTTATCTTTGTCTCACGTTACCGTTCATTTTCGCCATATATACTTTTTTGCCATTCTTTTGTCATCCATTCGTTCTACCTGACCAAACCATCTCAGAGACCCTTTCTAATTCTTATCGATTATACATGACTCAAATTTACACTCTCGCCTGATTTTATCTTTTGTAATCTCGCCATACATTGATTTCCCACACATCCGTCTGAGAGATCAACTAAAAAGATCACCTTGCTTATGGCTGATTTTTAAAAATAAAATAAAAGAAATTAAATACTGATTGTTTAGAGGTCAATTATTTAGGGAAGCGTTGGATCCATCCAATACATGAACAGTCCGTGCATGATTGCGTACTTACCCAATCTGTATTCAATTTCCAGGTATTTTTTAAGTAATCTTTAACTTAATGTAAGAGCAACCACGCACGATTCGTGAAATAGGTACACTATACAATAAGATTGATACAAAATCCTGATCAGAATAAAAATGAGGAATGACGTTCAATGGATAAAACAGGATTCATATTTCCAGCTTCCGGTTAATATAGAACGACACCTCAAACAGGTAGACAATACTGACACATAAATTAACAGGTGAAATGCGTTTTGTAACGTAGACCAAATATATTGTGACGCGAGAGGTTTTTCTTAAATGGCTCGGGACAGGTAATACACGAAATCCTACTTTTTTGAGTCTTAGCTGTTTGTATATATTTTTAGTGGTTAAGTAAGATTAATTAAGCAAAACTTAGATCTATAGAGTTCTTAATATCTTGGGTTTATGGTCAATGATTACTGACATTCAAATACTGTATGAAATTTAACTTCCTGAATATTTAAGATTTTTATTTTTCTTCTCTTTCCTTCCCTGTTTACTCCCTCCTCTCTTCATAGTATAGTGTAGATATTTTGTAAATTTTTGCTACACTTATAATCCAGAACTCCATATTTAAACTTAAAATATTAGAAATCAAACACTGATTTGAGTCTACTAAACACTTTATTTTATTTTTACAAATATAAAAACAAAATTTTCGTGACAATTGTTTTTTTCTTGTTAGGGTATTTTCAAACGAATGTCCTAACAAGGCGAAACAATTGTCATTAAATTTTTGTTTTCATATTTTTTTTATTTGTAAAAATAAAATAAATTGTTCAATAGACTCAAATCAGTGTTTGATTTCTAATATTAGAAGTTTAAACATGGAGTTCTACAAAATAAACACCAAATCAATCAAAATAATTTTTACTACATTAAAATTGTAAATTTTTGTAAATATTTTGTTCCATAATGCAATTATTAATAAACCAAAAATATGTTCATATACCACTGACTTTCTCAAATTGAAAGATTTAGGTAGGTACGAAGAATTTGAATTGCCTTTAAGCAATATGCCCGCCTTTGTGCATATGTTTTTTAACTGTATATGTATATAAAGTGTTTAAATAAAAATAAAAAACAGAAACTAAAAAAATTCATTAAATTATTGGCCGTTAGCCTTTACATGCCTAAACTGCAATACATAACCTCTTTTTTTCGTATTTTTTGAAATATTGTATTTCTATTGTATTCTATTAAAGTATTACAGAAATACAAATTTCTACGAATATATATAAAAATTAAATGGTTTAAAATTCCACGGTTCTTCCGCAAAACAACGAATATTAATAATTTATTATAGACGTGAAAGACGAGTGATACTCAAATAAATAAATTTGGAATGACCAGTTACCGGTTTCATCTCTTTTGCGTATTAAAGTATAAAATTCTGTATTTAAGTATCGCTGGTCTTTATTAGTACAGTAAATTGCAATCATTTACCAAGAATTTTCACAAACAAACTTGAATTTTTAATAACATTTAAGACATTAACATATTACAACAGAGATGAAGAACATTTAAGAGAAGGTAATATAGAAGTCCAGGCATCTACAGGGCTTATGACCGGTCAATGGCTAGTTTAAGTGGCCACTTTACACACTGTGTAACATTCACCATTCTGCCTATATTTGAACATCTATATTCCTTCGATTCCTTCATCTGTTGATGTTTGTGACGTAAAGAGCTAAAACCTTTATTTATGCGGGTGAGATTCATCAAATTGAATTATTTCACCTACATACTAGGCAACGCCTGAAAATATTTTTTTTTCAATTTCTATACTTCTTCATGGACCAGGTAATTTATCAACCTACTCGTAGTATGTAAGTGAAATAATTCAATAAGATGAATCTCACCCTCATAAATAAAGGTTTCAGCTCTTTAACTTCACAAATATCAACAGATGAAGGAATTGAAGGAATATAGATGTTCAAATATGGATAGTATGGTGAATGTTCCACAGTGTGTAAAGTGGCCACTTGCCAGCCATTGACAGATCATAAGCCCTGTAGATGCCTGGACTTCTATATTACCTTCTCTTAAATGTTCTTCATCTCTGTTGTAATATGTTAATATAAACAGCTCCCCAGGGAGTTGAATCCAGTCCTTGTCTACGAACATTTGGACACACTCAAAATAATGTTGACATTTAAAACAGTTTGACAGAGCATATATTTTATCAAGCCGCTAGCCATCTATTTTCTTTTGGTTTTCAAGAAACGCCCGTTTTTCCTTCTGTATTCATTTTAGTCTAAGCTGTTCTTTTCAACTGACCATAATAAGTATGTGTAGTTTATATATTGTTTTTTTTATCCATTTGTTTATTAAGGAAATCATACAGTCTTTATATGAATACAAGGTACAAGGTACAAAATAACAATTCAAAAAAGTAAGACCAATAACAGATTTCAAATTAAATTATTATGAATGCAGGAGGAGAGGGAAAAAAATAATTGAATTCTAAAAAAAATAAAAACATGAATATTAAATAAAAAGTACATAAAGGGAGAAGACATTGTATATCCCTAACTCTCCTTTTCTCCACTCTCGCTCTGCTTTGATGAACATGTATATTTCATCGTAAAAATTCACAACCAACAATAATAAATTAGATGCAGGTAGTACATGTACATACGAATAAGTATAAATTAAGAGTTGAAATGAAGAGTTAAAATTAACATTTAAAATAAAAGTAAAAATCAAAATTAAAAGTTTAAATGAAAATTAAAAGCTTAAATAAAGAATTAAAATTAAAAAGTCGGAATTGAAATTTATTTCAACGAAGAATGAAAACTTTTTTGAGAAGGGAATATGGAAGTCTAAGCATTTACAGGGCTTATGACCTGCCATAAGCTGGTTTAAGTGGCCACTTTACACACTTCTCTTCTCAAAAATGTTTTCCCTCTCTGTTAAAATTAATTTAAATATAAATATCTCCCTAGGGAGGAAATCCAGCTAGTATGTTTGCATTTGGATATACTCAAACATTGTTAAAATTGAAAGATAAAGTTAAATTAAAAGTCAAAATTAAAAGTTAAGCGGGAGATAAATTTTATTTAATTGATCAAGGTTCTTTAGACCAGTAGGTCGATCATAGCCATTACTTGTCGATACTCCTTTTGGTCTGTCTATCGCGACAAGGAATAAAAAAAAATTAGATCTAACTAACTAATAAAACAAAAATTCTGGACCAATGTTTTCGACTCAATGGCTTCTCTCGGGTTAAAATCCAAAAAAAATAAATAAAGCAAACACTCCATAATGTAGTGGTTTTAGCATTTGCCTACCACTCTTGAGAGTTCCAGGGTTCTATTTCTGGCATCATCATCATCACTCCTTTTTTCGCACCCAATGGTGCATTGGACACTGCTTTGGTACACCAATCGCAAAAAACCTTGATCATTTTTGTTGCATGATGGTAAGATGATCAATCAATCTTACGGTTCAGGTGCCAGTTCAAGAACTATGAAATATTCTTGTGGAAAAACATTTTTTTTAAAAAGTACTTCATTTCAACCATGTCGGGAATTGCACCCAAGACCTCTTGCATGGTAGGCAAACGTGATAACCACTACACCGGGAGGTAAAAATTTTCAATCACGAGCGATTTCTGATGACGATTTTAACCTGAAGTTAAAAACGGTTGCCAACGTCTGATATATAGATATATTTATTGGCTCTACCAAGAATCGGTCACTTTCACCAATAAAATATATCTGCAGTTCTCTTTCATATTGCATCATATACGGAGAGTTTGCAACATGCGTCACAAAACATACGTCACACAACATTGGCAAGATACCAGCATACTTTTTTACCCTGGAGAGAAATGTTAAGTTTACAGTTTATGTTAAAAAAGTATATCTGTACGTCATCATTATAATTATTTAATTCCAATACATTGGTGCAAATGTCACAAAATTTGTACTGTATAAAATAAAGGACAGAACAAATATATATTTTTATAAACGTTCTGCCGTTTATTTTATACATGTTTTAAAAGCCAGACCCAAAAAACAATCATTTAATTAGTTATTATTTAACGTCACTCTTATCGGGAATCGAACCTGGGACCTTAGACATGGTTGTTTACATAGCCTTTTTGGTACCTACGTGAGCCCCTCTAGTTGATTAGATACTATTATTTTATTTATTTTTTAAAAGTTTTATTTATTTAAACAAATCAGTAACATACATAATTGTATTTTTGTTCCCGCAAAGCCGAAGCTTGTCTGCGGGTTACATTACATTTAAAAAAAATATATAAGTAAGTACATAGTTTAATAACAAATGAAGAATAAAATATATTTATATGCACACTTAAGTTTCACTTGCTGTTTTTAATATTTTTTGATAAATTTTTTAAATGAATTTAGGTTTTTTCCTCACAATTTTCAGCTAATATTAAATTATATAGTTTTGGTACTACACTCCCCATTGTTCTATCTCCATAGTTGTTCTTTTGTCGTGGCACCGTCAGTTGCTGTGCCGATACTTGTCGGGTCACGATCTGGTGGGATACTTTGGATTTAAAACAGCAATCGAGGAAATGATCTGTCACTATCTTGTACTGACACTTTTTGTTAATTGGCAAAACGTCAACATAATTAAATAATATTTTATTGTTGTCTTTGCCTCAATCTTTATTTTTACAGGTACGACAGTTTTTAAAATTTGTACTTGTAAGTTTAAGACTGTCGGTATAAGATTTGAAACTTAGTCCCCATATTGAATTATTGGGTCAACTAGCCCCAAGTAAACTAGTCTCAGCACTGGGTATGTATGGTTTTAAATGGTACATGTTAAGTAGGCAAACTCTTAGCTTATTGCAAACTGTTTTTAATTAAACCTCTAATTAATAATGATGCATACGTCTATACGGAAATCAGAACTCTTACCCTTGTGTTCAACAAAGAATACAAGACTTGATTTACAACTATTTTTATTTTTTCAAATTAGCAGTTCACAATAAAGTCCTGATGCCCACCTTTATGTATGGGAGTGAGAAATCGGGTTGTGGTCCAGTGGCTAGTGTCGCGGACTCACGGATCAAAGGTCCGAGGTTCGAACCCCATTCCACTCCAAATCGATTCCCATTTTCAAATAATGAGTAATTTATAACTCGTTCCAAATGCCCCCCAAACTGGAATATCTAGGAACATTATCAGAACGCAAATATTAAAATAAAAAAAAGTACTGAATTGGAAAAACAAGGGTTGGCTGAATGCTATCGAAATGCGATATTACAGGCAAATGTGTAATAAAACTACGAACGATAGGTGCACAAATGTCGAGATCAACACTTTATTTTATTAATTCCTTTTTAAGTTAATTCATAACATTTTAAGAACTAATATAAACTTTTATGAACATTACTATTTTTTTCAAAATTTCTCAAGAACATATTTTTTCAAATTAATTTTAAATAGGGCTGAGATAAGCTGAGATGAGCAAAATCAAGAAAGGAATTCTTCTTTGGTTTGGACATGTAGAGCGAATGTACTTTGAAAGATCGGCTAAAAAGATTATCGATGATAATGTTGATGGATGCTGGAATCGAGGAAGTGTAAGAAAGATATGGCATGACCAAATCTAACAAATATTTGAAAATGGACTTGTCAAAAGATGAAAAATTATAAAGGGAGTATTTCGTGAATGCGAAATTACATATGTTGCTCTCGTTATTGAGGTATTATTTTACTGATTGCCTGAAAGAAACAAAATAACGCCATACATAAAATTTATTCATCGAAATTATTAGTACAAATGGCTCGATAATTATAAATAGACACCTCGATAATATCGACCATTTCGTTCTGAAAATGCAACGGAACTGACCGCGCGCCGTGCCCACACAAGCCCGCATTAAGACTCCCTCGCGCAGCGTTGTGACGTCATCTCGCAACCTCTACTCATGACAAACTATTTCCGGTTGTCATTAAAACTGGCTATCCAGTTATAGATTTAGTTAGATTTCAATCTTGGATGTGAATATGTAAAAATGTAGAGCAAGCAAGATCTGTATGCAAAGACATAATGATATAGCGTTCTATCCTCTTAAGTTTGTTGTTTTTGTTGATTTTTATGATTTTTTCACAACACGGATATAATAATTATGTCACAAGATTTTTAATTGCGTAACTGGGATTACCGCTGTAAATATAAAAAAATGTATTATCTCTATGAAACAACTGAACTCCATATCATGGGTTTTATTTAAGGATTGCGTGTTTATTCTATGAATGTAATGAACATCTTAAGGTATTAAGATGTCTGATAAGAGAATAAAGAGATCACGATTTGAATCTATAAATAATTATGTGTCGATGGAAGAATTTTTAAGATGGTGATGAATTATTTGTTTTGTTTAAATTCGCTAAATTGATTTTGAACAAAATAAATACCTACACAGTTTACACTATTCATAAAATTGTAATTACAATTTATTGAAAATATTTTTGCTCTCTGGCATAACCAGTGATAAACCAAAATTTCCAAATTGTACAAAATATAAGTAGGATTAAAGTAATCAAATAAATTATAAGAAATGTCGAACTTAATGATGAATAAAAGAAAAACAAGACAGATATGAGAAAAAAAAACTATAAAATATTATTTAATACTTATACAAAATATATTCATCGTCAATGTCATTTTTCTATCTGAACCCTATGGTGCATTGGTCTGTGCATTGCAACGTATCTATATCATTTTTGTTCAGGTTAAGAACAATTATATAGTATAGCAGCGTACAACCATGTTTAATACTAATATTCCACATCTAACTCTGCCAGGAATCGAATTCGAGATCTCCAACATGGTATGCAAATGCATAAATTACTACACAACATGGCAGAATACTACGGATGCCTCAGGAGAGCCTTAACCCTGCCTGTTTACGCCTTACTGTTTCAAAATTAATTATAGAAAATAAACGAAGAAAAACAGTTAAATAATCGCTTGTTTGGATTGTTGTTTGAAGTGCAGTTTATATGCATTGATTATGTTTAAAATTGGTGTTTCTCAACATGTGGGTCGCGACCCCTCGGGGGTCGCATAGCCTTGTTTGGAGGTCGCGGTCTCATGTCAGGTAAAATTCCGTAAAAACAAGGGTTTTACGTCATAAACTACAATACAAACACTATAACTTTAGTGAGCGGTTTTATTTTTCAGAGACAAATAACCAAATTATTTTCTATTTGGAGAAATCTATTTGTCTTTTTAGTTTTTTTCTCCACCATTGGAGAGCTCATAGGTAGGATGTGGCAAATGGAACTAAAGCAAAATTAAAAATTCCTTTACCAGCTTTGGACATTTTTTTTTTTCAATTCGTCCAATAGTTATCAATCTTTTGCGAATCGAATTTTATCTTAAGCCTGCCGTCTACAGAAAGATCTGTACGATTTAAAGATCTAATTGCTGACGGACCGCTGCGTCCGCTCCTTCCTTGCACATGATATTTTTATTAGTAATATTATAATATGGTTTTTATGTATATATAATTAAAAACGTCGTCATTATTATCACAAACATGTGAGTAGCATGATAAAATTAAGGTCCTGGGGGTCGCTAGGTTTGTTTTCTGATAAAGGGGTCCCGTATTCGAAAAGGTGGAGAATTATTATTTTAAATGATTTACATTGGTCAAGTTTTTCATGATAAATAATGAAAAACACACGATTAAATCACCAAAACCCAACTAAACAAATTTTTCGCTTAAATAGCACACAACATCGCTATATTTCTAAAGCAATAAATACACTAACGTATTCATAACAAAGAACACTTCTTTATACAATAAATATTTTTTTTAATAAGATTTCTAAGATGATTTTAAAAGAAAATGTTGACAAAGATTTTAAGAAAAAAATAATTAAATGGTTAATGTGTAACAGAGCATTATATTGATTATCATTCAATGTCATCTATTTTAATTTTTATAAATAAATTTTGTGTGAAAATTAGGTATGCTTTTAGTTCTTAATAATGTTTATATTACTTTTTAAATGTTTATAATTTGCCTAACTTTCTCTTTGTAAAGGAAAAATAAAAAACCTGCTGACAAGCCGATTTCGCAGTTTAGTGGGTTTCATTATTTTTCCTTCTATATTTTCTGTACATGTTTTTACCTTCTTTAATAAAAAAAATACATACGTTTTCATAAATTCCGTTTTTTACAAGTTTTAGTAGAATACAATTTCTGTTGCCTTATATACTCGTATAAGTCACCGGCGTAGCCGCACAACTCCGCTCCGGAATATTTATATTTTTTTAATCATTTTTTTTTGTTTTTTTACAATAAACAAAAGTGGTAAAACAGAGTATTCAAAAAATAAAGCATAATTACATAGCAATGAAATACATATTAATAGTAAAAATAGTAAACAAAAAAATCTCACAAAGGCATCTAAATATCTAAAATAACCTTGCATTCCTAATGTACTACCTGACAGATGTCTTTGAATCAGCTCCATTTACGGCGATAAGAAAAGTTTTTTTATCTTACTAAATACGACGAATGTTCATTTGGGGTTCCGCGCCCTATGACATGGAATAGTCTCCCAGTAGAAGTGTGAAAATATGTGAGTTAAGTGATGTTTTGGAAGTTTTCGAAAACCAACATCACCAGTCTCGCGATGTCAATCACAAACAAAATCCGGTCACTGGTTAAAATTATAAATAAAATAAAAACAAAAATAAATACGTATTTTTTATTATTATAATAAAAAGTTTTGTCGAAAAACGCCCTCGGGATATAACGAAAATGGCGCCATAGATATTATATAAGATAATAATTAAAGGTTTTTTTTTATTGGACCTTGATATTTTAGTGTTTGATAGTCTCAATGTTTTATTGTAAATTTGACTAGAGCAAATATGTCTAATTTTCGCAACTAGGAATGTCATTCCATAGTACTGAGTCACACGTAGCGATGTCTTTCAACGTGACGATGCTCATTTACTTCAATAATTATGACCACGTTAGAAATATTGGGAAGATTCCATGGACAGCGCTTGGAAATACGATCAAAATCTAGTCCATTGATGATGAAATCCTTGTCTCGATATTATACTAAGAATTTCAATTATACGGCGCCAGCATTACAATTTAAATAATGTATCAATTTCTTACAGTTAATGAAACGCAACTTACAATAATTCAAGAAACGTTTAAACTTTTTTTTTAACGTGAGAAATTTTTCAAACAAATCATTCAAAAAGTACCTAGGTAGTAGTAATTTCGATAAGTTCGAGATTTATCTATTTGAATATTTTACTGTAGGTACATTTTAAAACTAATTTACTGAACATATTAGTAGTAACATATTACAACAAAGATGAAGAACATTTTAGAGAATGTAATATAGAAGTAAACGCATCTATAATGCTTATGACATGTCATTGGCTGTTTTAAGTAGCCACTTTACACTCTGTGTAACATTCAACATGCTGCCAATATTAGAACATCTACTAGTATATTCCTTCAAATCTTTCAACTGTTGATGTTAGTGAAGTTAAAAAGCTGAAACTTTTATTTATGCGGGTGAGATTCATCTAATTGAATTATTTACCTACACACTAGGCAACTCATAAAAAAAAATATTTTTTTCAATATCCGTACATCTTCATAGAGCAAGTGGATTTATCCACAACATTTAAGTTTCTCCAAAGTTTTGTAGACAAAAACGGGATTCAACTACCTAGGGAGCTGGTAATATTAACGTATTACAACAGAGATGAAGAACGTGTTAGAGAAGGTAATATAGAAGTCTAGGCATCTACAGTGCTTATGACATGTCACTGTCTGTTTTAAGTGGCTACTTTACACTTTGTTTAACATTTACTATTCTACCCATATTTTAACATCTATATTCTTAGTGGCATATACTAATTACTAGCATAAAAAATATGTTTAAATTTGCAATTCTGAATTCCCGCAAAATCGGTCATTGCATTGGCCAAGCTCCTAATATGTCACTATTCATGTTCATTTTTATCTTCCAAACCATTCAAATTTTAATTAAACATCGTCATGAATCTTAATGTCACAACTATCAATGCAAAACATGTCGCGTTTTTCTATTGACATTTTTAAAAAATATTTTCTTTTTTAAAGTTGATTAATATGAAAACATTTCTCCACGTCGATTTAGAAAATACACTTAATTATTCTAAATCCATTTCATTTATTTTTATCGGTATTCGTAGTACGTAATATTTCCCTATTCATGATAAACTTTGATTAAAACTTTAAAAAAAATATTTGGATTCTTTCAAGCTTTTTCAACCGTCAAATGTGTAAAAAAATATACCACTAAAATATACTAAAAATACTTTATATGAATCGTTTTAGGGTAGCCCTCGTAATGGGTCAGAAAATTTTACAAGATTTGCGCAGTTTATTCTACAATAATTATTGTGCAAAATCTTCAGTTGTCCTTTCCTGGAGAATGCCTACCAAATCTGTAGTCCTTATTTTAAAAAAGACATGTTGAAAGAGTGATTGGAGAAAGTTTAGAGAAGAGCAACTGAAATGGTAGTTTCTTTAAGAATTAAACCATATGAAGATCGCTTAAAGGAGCTTGGGTTAAGTTCACTGGAAGAGCGGGGCCAGCGTGGTGACTTGGTTGAAACGTTCAAAATCTTAACTGAACAATATTATGTACCCAAGTTGAAATCAATGTTCACTGAGAATGAAAACCACCGTTTCAGAGGCCATTCATTTAAATTAAAAACTATTTCCTTCTCATCCAATCCCAGGAAGAACTTCCTGACAATCCGAGTTGTGGAGAAATGGAATAGCCTTCCCGAGAAAGTGATTGGTTCAGGTATGTTTTTAAAAACCACCTTGATACACACATCAATTTCTAATGTTTAATTACCATGTACACTTGATATACACGCATTAGTTTAATAGCTGCTAGTATATTATTAATAATAAAAATGATAATTATAATAATAATTTTATTTGCTGTTGTACACGGAGCAGTTTCCGGGATTTAAAACTGCGGGTTAACATACGCAGTACGTAGGCATTTTTCAGTTGACAAAGTGAGTGATCTTGTGAAGACGCGATGCAATTACTGACAATTAACAAAATATTTTTCTGCGATCGGCATCAGGTTTCTCAAATTTATTTATTTATTCATTCAAAAAAACAAAATTACATATTTATGAACTTATTAAGGCTTTTTAGGCTATGCTCGTGTCAAGCCACAATAAATAACAATAAAAATACATAGTAAAGTTAATTAGATCAAATTATAATGACATAGAATCACAATCTAGAAAAAAAGGTAAATTTAATAAATAATCACATTCCAAAGAATACAATGCAAAAAAGAAAATCAGAAATAATTTTTAAAATATAAATTATACAAATTAAGAATCACACATAATCAAATATACAAAATAGTGGTATCATTAAAATCAACAAAATAATAGTAAAATATAGTAGTATAAAAAAAATAACACACAATAAGAGCATGATTTAAATCAACAGAATAAGAATAAATATATATAAAAGCATAATTGAAATGATAATTGAGTTATGTTTTCTAGAAATTCACTCAATTATAGTAAGAAATATAAGGAATAGGAGCAATAAATCATATGCCAAATAATAGTACGTACTAAATTAAATTATACAAAAATACATAATAAGAAAAACATAAAAATTATCAATATATATAAAAAACAAAAAAAAGTAAAAGAGTATGGAAGGAAAGCAGATTTATAATTTTTTGCTAATTTCGTACTTTAAAAAAATTGACAACCTCGTCCCTATCGATGTATATATATATATATAATAACATGGACTGTGAACCTTACTGAAAATCTACATTTCCATAAAAGAAAGGCAAGCGCTAAATGAAACAAATAAGACATAGGAAAAATATGACGAGGAAACACCTTAACACATTCTATATGAATGTGATGTTTTACATCATAAATGAAGCCTCATCCTCGGGGGACCCCTAGGTGAACCCGAATATGTTAAAGAGCTCGCCCCCTACCTAATAGTTCGATAATATTCATTGGGACGGGGACCCGTCACAGTAGATCTTCACAGGTCACAGTGACGTCAGGAACTTGCATATCACTGACCCCCACCTCTAAGAATAAGAATAAGAGGAAGAATTCAGTGACATGATCAACGTCAAATACGCGTTATAACAGGCGTAGGGGATGCGCTTATACCAAATATAGGTAGATCTTGGTTTATATATTTCCTTAAAAAATTAGCATATTCTTATTTGACAAGACATTTCACCCAATTTATATTTTACACAATATTCATACCATCAAATCTTGAGCAAGGTCGTGTACCATTTTATATATAACCCATGTAATACAAAACCTTAATCTAAAATTTGAACGTTAAGTTAGTGTAAGTAGTTAGTTATACTTAGTAGTTTCTATTATTAAATCTTATTTTATATCTAATTCTTAATTTTTCATGTATTTTTGGCACTTGCGCAATAATATTTATACACATGTCCACTGTCCACCCTCATTCCATTATAACACCCACTCACCCACCCTCTCACACGCTTACACTCACCCTAACACACAAACATGTATTTCTGTGGACATCTTTCATTGGTTTTATTTTCTGTATATTTTTTTGTTATATTTTTTCATTTGTATTACAGTTGATATCCCCAATAAATAAAATTTAAAAAAATACAAATAACTTTAATAATTGGTGCATAAGAAGACCGTCGATCCTAACAATTGAATGAGACAAAATTATACTGTTATTTTCAGTTCAAAAAAAATAAGCTATTTCTTAGTCGAAAAATAAAACAGGTTTTAAAATAAAATTACATATTAAATTAATTTTATAAATTAACGTGTAAGAACAAATTTAATATGATAATTCTCTTCAAGCATTTTTGTCCTTATCCCGTCCAATTTACAGTAACTGAATGTTCTTAAAATTAATATTTAAAAAATCTTTGATTATTGAGTACATGAAAATAACATTTTGATATGTGTAAATTGTATGTATTTATTTGATATGTAATATATTTTCTTAATTAACTTTGTATACTATGTGGAAATCTGTTATTAGTTCTGAGTTTATACACCATATCTGTTTGTTTACTAAAAATGTGTATGTAGAACTGTTGATTTCCCTAATAAAATAAAATAAAATAAAATAAAATAACATACGAGAGAAATATTGCTACAATTTATGGATATCTACTAAAAAGTGCGTGATATATGTTTAAAATGTTTGAAATACTAACTTTTAGAAACTTCATTGACCAATAGATGACAATTTTAATAGCTTTGTCACTATGCACCAATTTAATTTTAAATTTGTGAACTCGCGGCAACACATGGCGTATGTTTGAAATTAATCCTGGAGAAGGCAATATGTTAACGAAACTAGCTGGTTTATAAATTCAAGACTACAGTTCGTAAAAGATTAAACTGTTTTAATTTTAATTTATTGAAATATGTTAAACTAATAGAAACATTGAAATAGTGGCATAAAAAAAAAAAATTTATTTTATTTTATAAATTTATCACATAAATAAGTAAACATATTAAATACCAGGAAATTTAGATAGAATTAGTGCATTAGAAAATGAATACGGACCGTATCCATCTAACACGGCTCTGCCTGTTCTAAGATGGAGATATTTTATGTTTTAAAGTATAAGTAGTTCTATACTAATATAACAATAACAAAAAAAAACAAATTATAACTACTTCATTAGTAATGCAAAGCTAATCAAATGTAAGTATTGAATTATCATTATTTTATAAAGTATGCATATGTGTTTAGAACACATTATTTTACATGAATATAAAAAATAAAGTAAACTATACAGTAATGTAAAACATAAGAGTATAAATAATATGTTTACCAATATGTGTGGAAAAAAAATCTACATACATTTTTCTTAAAAATCTCTCGCTACACTATCTAATTATATATGCAGTTACTTTTATTTTAAAATTAGTTCCTTATTTCGTGTCCTTTATATTAAGCATTAAATCATTAAAGGTTTTTGGAGAAATTACGTTAGGTTGTTTTTTTATTTACTTATGTTATAAACATTTACATTTTTTTTAAATTTACTTATGTTATAAACATATTATTACATAAGTAAATAAAATACTCAGATTTCTTACTCCTACACAAAAAGATCATCAAATTGTGACTGGAGAATATTTATGTGTCAAAATCTAAAACTGTTTTTCCAGAAGCGGTAAGACTATAAATTGCTAAGCCAAAGATTTTAAAGAAAAATACATTAGAAAAAAAAAATCATCGTTTATAACGTCATCACATTCATTTTTTAAACACTTTTTCTTTAAAACTTTATTTTCTTTTATTTTGTGGATAAAAAATATATAACCAGCCGATAAAAAACTTAAATCACGTTTTCCAAGATAAAAAAGTAAACCTTAAAGAAAACTGAAAAATATATTAATTTAAATAAAATAAAAAAACAATACATTAACAATTTCTATTAAACCATTTTCTCCAGAAATGAGACATTGCACACGGTATCCTGATAAAATACTTTCGCAGACATTACAAAAGTTATTCATTATTAAGGCATTTTAGAAATGTGTGCTTTGACCACAAAAAAGCAAATATTGGGGTTGGCAAAATGCGAATTCGTTCGTGGAACCCCATTTAGAGTTTGGACTTATAACCCAGTTTAGAGCAGACACGAGCGTCCAGCGAAAATGACTCAAAGGTCGCGTCTGTCCATGACTAACATAGTGTCCATCATACTACCAGGAATCCGCCGCGCATTTTCCAAGAATTTCCGAAAATTTCCGAACACTTCCGAAGAAGACTGTTCGGAATTCGTGGCACTAAGCCAAAATAGGACTGGGTCCACGCTGTTACGATTCAAATACGCAACCCGGGCATGTTATGAGGATCTACTATTTGTATTGAGATTTCAAAACGATTGACGTGCGAGTTGTATTATTTGATCAACGATAAATATCTGGTACATTGTTATGTGCTCAAATTTAGAAGCTTCTCGATTGTAAAATAAGGTGTGTTCTCGATGCTTTCATCGGAACTAAAATAATATTTCAATTTTAACTAAATATAAAAACCAAAATAATATTTCAATGCGTTTTCCTCCAACCATTGCATGCATTTTAGTTCGGACTGTTCTGAGCTTCGCCCTTCAAATTATTAAATTTTCAAACAAGCTTTCTTTTTTATTGGGTTTAGTTATTTTTATCTTTTCCATAGTATTTCAAACACTTCGTGATTGCAAAATTTTTCTTTTTATTATATTTTATACAATTCTTTTTATGTGCTAAAAGAGACTTTATACCGTAGATATGTTTCAAATATATTATTGTAGAAATTTAAAAAAATAATAATTATGTAACTAAGATATTTCGTTATAAATACTTATTTAATTATATTTTCATATAAAACAATAGTTATAAAAATTAGTGCGTACATCGGGTTTAGGTTTTTTCAAACGAATATTTAAAAAAATTGAACATTTCATACATAAGGGGCAAAAACAAATTAATTTTAATACTAGAAAAAAATTAGGAGTTCTAAAGTTTTGCGATATTTATTCATTTAGAAATAAAGGGGCTAGCTCTTCCAAATGCTAATTTGAAAAACAATTTCGACGGCTCATTTAAAATTGTGGAAGAAAAAATATTGGAAGACCAATAAATTTCGATGAATGTTTAAAAATGCATATTATTAAAAAAAATTAACCCATGTAAAAAAAAAAATTTAAAAAATCTGGATGTCATTTATTTTTATTTAACTCTTTAAAGGTTGTGCACTAAAATTCCTTAGCACGCGGTGATATAGCATCGTGTTACCTCAAGTAAAAGACAGAATATTCTAAAAATATACAGACATACTGTTAATAATGCATTTTTCATAATTCATAAAAATTATAACGTGATTTTGGCGTGTTATTGTTAAAGTAATTAAAATTCTCAAATACGCCGGTCGTTTCAATAGCATGCTATGCATAGCAAGCACTGCCAATAACCAACTCATTTGCCGAATTTCTTATTTTGTTTTGGTACCTTTCATTCAAACACCGGCCACAGAACAGCGCTTTTGTCTTTCTTGTTTTACAGATTTATTGTGATATTAGCATCAGTTTCATACGTATAATTATTCTTCGCGTAGCAAGAATAAATATTGTTTGTATTAAAATAAGTCGTATTAATATTCATTTTACTTTTCAAACCTAGTTGGAAAATGTCAATTTAATGATTATAAAAAATACCATCTTGTCATTAAAATAAATAAGAGAGATACTCGCATAATATCAAGTCTTTTATGTTTTGAAAACTCGTATTACACCACAGCCATACAAGAGTTAAGTAAATTAAGCAAATGTTAAATATTGTAATGTATAATATTTTTAAAAAACTCAAACATGTTTTTTCTAAATTTGTTGCAACAGAGAGGGAAAACATTTTTAAAAAGGAAATATAAGAGTCTAGGTCTTAACAGGGCTTATGACCTGGCATAAGGTGGTTAAAATGGCCAGGTTTAATGGCAGGTCATAAGCCCTGTAAATTCCTAGACATTCCTATTTTATTATAAAAAATATTTTCCCTCTGTGTTGCAACAAATTTGGATCTAAATACCTGGGGAGGAAATCCAGCCTGTCTGCAAACATTCGGACATACTTAAAATATCGTTTAATTAACTAACTGGCATAAAAAGAACCGTAAAAGTGTAAAAAAGTTTTTGAGGCGTTGTCTAATAGGTGAATGGATTCAGCCGGATGAATCTCACCCACATGACAAAGATTTCAGTTTTTTTATTTCACAAAATTTAACCTATGTAAGAGTTCAGGAAATGAGGATGTCTAAGCATAGGCGGAATGGTGAATGTTACACAGTGTGTAAAGTGGCCACTTAAACCAGCCAATGACAGGTCGTAAGCCCTGTTACTGCCTAGACTTCTATATTTCATTCTCGAAAATGTTTTCCCTCTCTGTTGCTATAAATTGAGATCTAAATATCCGCCTAGGGAGGAAATCCAGCCTGTTTGCAAACGTTTGAATATAACTTCATCGTTATTGAATACACATTTTTATTAAAAGCTTACTCGTAATAATCCAATCAAAATAACGCTACTTTGAAAATAATACATACTTTTTATAGCAGTGGCCTTATGCTATAACTAATTCGTTTCGTCAACTAATTCGTATCGTATGAGAGGGGACGAGAGCTAAATGTGGTATTCGTTGCGTTAGAATGAGATAGATATATGAAGAACGAACGAACTTAAGAAAAATTTGTCAAAAAAAGCATTTAGTACTTTATACGGCATGTACAATAGGGTTTTTTCAATAGTCAGGAATAACATTAAAAATATCATATATGTTTTTTATTATACAAATAAAAGACGAGTGATGATACTTTAATCCACAAATTTGGAATATCCAGTGACCGGTTTCATCGCTTTTGCGACATCTTCGAGACTGGTATCTTTATTAAGGAGTTCAGTGTATTTATACAAAACAGAGGTAAGGATAGAAAATTCGAAATTATATGAAAGTAAATTAAATAAAGATATTTTTATCTTAAGGATCATTATCAACATTTTTTCGGGTTTACTAATGAGTTGATATAATGCTATTTTAATGAGTTTAAGTATTTTATTTTTAGTGTCCCATCCTTCGTGAGTGTGATTATTAAATATTTACATCAGATTTTTACGATTCTAATGATACAACTATCAATATTTTCAAAACAAGTTTTCATTTATACTTTTGGAATTAAAAAATGAGCACAAACAAAACGGCTCGCAGTCATTTTGACGTCACGCGTTATGACCGCCGACTTCGCTCCCAATAAACATTGCGTACAAGTTTGAGACTAAAACGTCGTACGTGCCGTTTGTCCCACAGGGTACGCAACGTTTCGTTTTCGGGTAATTCAAAATATGCATATTTTTGACCTTTGTAGAACATTTATCCGATGTCGCACGAAAAAAATTTAATACCATCGTAACTTTTGGCTTCTTTGAAAATTAAAACACGTGGAAAGACCCCATTCATAGCATGGCGCAAAAAAGCATCGATTTATTTACAAATTATGTTTAAAGGCAACACGTGTTATTTTTTGCAATGACATAAGTAGAAAATACAATAATCATTCTAAAAATAACCCCTTTTGTACATTTTCCAATGCACTATAAAGCTCTGAGCGACCTTCTTTTCCCAGGAACCAGGATTTGGGTAAACCCCAAGTGGCCACATTTTCATGTGATTAAACAGTAACCGTAATGAATGGCAATTACGGTTAGCCTTTGTGTTTACTAATAATACAATACTTGGTTAGCATCCGCGTGGAAGTGATACATTTAGAGCGGGAAATGATAGAAGTGTCATGATCGCTTGCGGAGTTCACTCGTGGTTACTACGGAGTTACATAATAGCGTTGCATAATACATTTAGGTAATTTGACCGTTACTAGATATCAATTGTCCGCTTTAAAGTGTAGAGGTTAGATGGTTTGGATACTACGCATAAAGTACCAGGGTAGTACCGGCAGAATAACTCTCAAAACTTCTTCTTAAACCTTATTTTCTCCACTGATTTACCAGCTATAGAGGCAATGTCGTCGGCCATCTTGTTTGTGGCCTTCGACCTCCACGGCTTGCCCTTCGTCTCCACTTGATTATTCTTGGTGTCTTTGTTATAATTTTGTCTTGCCGGGTCTGTGACACCAAAAAGGAGCCAGAAACTGAAATGCATGCAACGATCCATGGAAAAACGGATGCTCAGGTATGTCTAAGAGACAGAAAAAGAAATGATGGAATTTGGTAACGAACCGGAGTCGCAGATGTCATGGATTGTGCAGCACAATTAAAATAGCAGAGTCCTGTCAGGACATTATATGCTCGGTTTGAATATTATATTACCAAGCGAGGAGATTTAAGTACTATGGAGAAAACAAGCAACATACCGATATTGTTAAAAAGGGGTTAGTTTAAAAAAATAATTAAATAACATAATAAATTAATTTATTATGTTGTGTAAAAAAATATGATTTTTAATCAAATTTACATAATGTTGAAAAATCACAAAATTATTATTAAAAAAATTTGAAAATGTTGTTAATCTTAAAATAGGTAAATTCAATAAAATATTTAAAAAATAGTGAAGACGTGTTTTTTGGCTAAAGTACGTTTTTCATATTTTTTCAATGAAATTAGTTGAAAAAAATTGCATTCTAATGATTTACATAAATATTTCGAGATTCTAATTTCCTCATCCAGAGTCCGCGGCACTGTCCACGCGACTACAATCCAAGGATCTCATTGTAAATAAAAATATTTATGTTTATTAAAAAACTGCAATTTTTATACACTCAAGCGGGTGAGAGTGTTATTTATCGTATCAAATAATCATTAAAATATTTTCATCGACTTTAAATTCGATGGAAAATAAAATATTTTATAATTTATCATGTCTCACACAAATAATGAAACGCATTTTATTTTTCAAGTCCTTAGGCTGCCTTTCTACATTTATGTGATTTGTGACCAATGCGGTTTTAAAAAAAATAAGGAATATTTGTTTAATGATTTCACCTCATTAGTACACTAAGTTCCTACTATCATTCGTTCAAATACAAGTATGTACAAGGAAAACACATTAATTTGTTTTGAAAACACGCTTGAACTTAACTCTTAAAAGACTGTGGTAAATAATCCCTTTTCGCGCGGTGATGTAACATCGTGTTACCACTAGTAAAAGACGGAGTATCTAAGGTTCAGACATTTGAAAAAAAAAAAAACATGGGGACTACTGTTTAAAAATTCCTTTTCCATATTTTATGGGAATAAACATATAATTGAGCCCTGTTATAGCAAAATAAATTAAAAATCACAAATACGCCGCCCACGTTACTCGCGTGCATCCCCCATCATTGTCATCAACCGACTGAAGACTAAATCAGTTTAGTCAACCCGCAGCAGAGTAGCGTCTCTGTCTTCCTCGTTATGACTTTTATCTTCGTGCTTGCTCTAACTATAATGTTTTTTTTCATGTATTGATATATTTTACATAACACTTAATTTATTTAAAAATAAATTAAGACTTATTATTTCTGGCTGCGATACGATCCTACTTACTTTTTAATGATGCACCCTCTTGAACACTTACTCCCACACTAATACACATAAACTCACATCTACACTTACAAATTCACATAAACACATCCTTTTGTTGTAACACAATTTAATAGTATGTATGATTTTTATTTAGAAACTTTGCTGGTCTGTCTTTAAACTGTATTTGAAAAAAAAATGTTATTTTATCACTGTCGACTGTTTGTTTCTTTAAAATAAATAAATAAATAGATGTGTTGCTGAATTAGCGGACATTCATTTTTCGCGTAGCAAGAATAAATATTTTTTGTATTTACATTTAGCATAGTTATACAAATTTTACTTTCCAAATCGGGTGTGAGAATGTCCATTTAAAGATTACAAAAAATACGAATTTATAATTTTAAAATATAAGAGCGATATATTAAGTCTTGTGTCTTGTGTCGACTACTGTGACATCACAGCCAAACAATAGTTAAAAACGTGCATTCATTTTTTTCTTCTTCCTGTGCATAATTTTCTTTTTTAATTCAGTTTTACTTGCAGTTTGAAAAGAAATTTTCGTTTCAAAACATCAAAACACATATTGCACCTCCTAATAAACACCGTCGTAAATCTTAATTTTGCTGATTTTGGTAATTAATTCAGTTTTACTGGATTTTCATTTCTCTTTCTTAGGAGTATCTCTATGATTTTTTTATGAGTAAAATATCGAGATGAACACTGCAGTATTTATGATGCTACAGTGTGCTCATATCTTTATAGTCAATTGAGTTAAAATAATTCTGGGTATTATCATATGAATATGAGCATAACACACAACACGCACCATATACAGCATGCTCAAGGAGTTGACTGGAATACAACTCTTCGGTTTGGCCACCCTATTATGAAATCCATTATCATGCTAGGTAAAATAATTCTTAACAAAATAAATTCTTGCACTTTCTAAATTAAAAACCTATAGAATCCTTAAACTTCTATTTCCTAAGAAGTGAAATGAGACTAATTAAATAGTCAGCCCGTAGTCCTAGTTCATTTTTATTTAAGTTATTTATATTAAAATTAATAATTGACAGCCTTCCTTGGCTTGAATTGAACCAAATTTAAATACTTAGCAGGTGCATAAGAAATAAATATTTTTTTGTAACAATAATTTTTCACGAACCATATTGAATTGCACTCACCTATACCTAGAAAACATAGGTATAGTTATCATTTTGAGAAAATATTTGACAGTTTTAATACAAATTATGTTAATCAATTGAAATATAGTCTCACTCGGTAATTTTTGGAACAGCAATCGTTTAAAAAAAAAATACTTGTTTATTTTAAAATAATATTGTTAAAATCTTTAATTTTTTTAAAGAATTATTACTGTAAATATAAACCACTTCATTCTTTTTTTATTTTTTTAAATTTGATATCATTCTCCACTTTACTTAGTAATTTCAGTATATTTCAGTAAATAAGATATTTTTATCATTAATGTTATTTTTTATTTACTGATGATATGTTTCTGTCTTACTGTTGCATTCTGCTTTTATATTTTTTAGTTATTTTACTGTCATCGAATCAAGTTTTCAGTATACTTGAATATAATATATGTAATATTATAGGTTACATTGTAATTTGTCCACTGCTGTGATTGCTTTGGTATTACAATTTTCGTAACAGGTTCTTCGAACGGTTGAATTATAAATTAATACATATTTAAAAGTTTGTTTTTGCTTTCCTGCAAAATGACCAAATTAGACAAACCATTGTGTACTTCTGAGTTCTGAGGGTAGATATAAGACTACGCTTTTTCTTTATACAGTATTTCGTATAAGTCCGTACTTTTTTGTTTTATATTATAAACACTTATGTCTGTACATCCAATGTCAAAATATTGATTGATGTATACAATGAAAGCATCCACCCCTTTCCCGAAACTGTTCATAAAGACTTGAGTCTTTCTTCAGTTTCGCATATCAATATCAATTTTTTTTTTTTTAAACTAATTAAGCGAAAATTTAATATTTCTTTCCAATCAAACCGCGAAAATAACCAAACAAATAAACTTTAAAAACTTTCATTGTACCCCTCATTGCTGTATTGTCAGTTTGTGATCAATCAAATACACATGGTCAGCACAATCACCTTTTTCTAATTTCCCAGTATTACAGTGGAGGAATACAGTGTTAGTTCCAAATTGAGACCGCGGCTGCACGCTCCAGATCCCGCATCGGAAAAGAAGAAGAACGAAGTAATACAAACAAATCAATCAGACGACACGAAACCCAGTTACACATAGGAAACATTAGAATAATTTGCCATATACAACATGCACTCAATCAACAGAAGAAAAACAATACGTATCTATAACAAATCACAGTGGAACATCACATTATCAAGACACTACCGGCAAAATCCTAACACAGATCCTAACATAATCCCTATCGAACTCAGGCGAAATTACTTTTCGTCATAGTACTGAATTCCTCGCAAAAACCATTTTCCTAATACCAACAGTAGTAACAATCCTATGCATAGACCTTAATCGTCCTAACAATCTCACAGACCTTAAAGCAGACGAAACGGGTCCTAGAGCATGGTCGGCGCGTGGTTCTCTTGAGTTAGTCTACTATTTAGATTTGTAATTTACCATTTCCCTTCTATGGGACAAGAACAACACAGACGGACAAGAGTGATTGATGTATAATAAATGGAGAACATTTTAGTAAAGGAAAAATTGATGTTTAGGCATTTACATGGCGTAAGACCTGTCATTAAGTGGTTTAAGATACCATTTTTTGTACAGTGTAATTTTCACCATTTTGTCTTTGTTTGATCCATATTTCTTCAATTCTTCCATCTATTGATGTAAGTGAAAAAAGAGCGTAAACAATTATTGTTGTGAAGAAATTCATCTGACTAAGTTATATCACTTACTAGGCAACTAGTTCAAACTTACTTCTTCTTGGGCCAGTTGGTTTAAATACAATAGTTTGGTTGCCTCCAAACATTTGTAGACAAAAGATTGGACTTCATCCCCCTAGGGAGTTATTTGGATTTACAAATTTCAGCAAAGGTAGGGTCACAAGATTCTGGTTCTATTTCATTTTAAAGGTCCAATTATGTTAAAATTTTTACTATATTTTTGATGAAAAACTAAAACCTGTGTCCAGACGGATGAAAAATACAGTTATGTGTGTGAAATGGAAACATAACCCATGACGAGCGTAAAAAGACAACTTAAACAAATACAAACTACCATTTTCGGACAAAGGGATTTTAAATATTATTCAATTAAAATCCCTAACCTACTTCCACTATCTATTAAAACAATTAGTAACGAGAAAATGTTTAAAAAGGCTGTAAAAGATGCATAGTGGAGCTAGGTAGAAGTAAAATGGATTGTCTCATTCGCCCAAACCAATATTTAATCAACTGCTCCACAAGTGTAATTTTGTGTTATGTTTTTGTTCTTTCATTGTGCGTTTTGTAATATCAATAATATAGATGGGCATAAATTAATTATATATATAAATACGTTATTTTGTTAATTATCTCTGTTTTTTAAGTAAGTCTTTTTTGTTTATTCTCAAATGTAAAAATATTTTTAAAATAAGTTAAGTGTTCTCGGCACGGGTAACCCTAGTGTTTACACATTATTTTTATTATTAATTACAGTTTATAATGGAAAAAAATATGAATAAATAAAGAAATAAAAAATACCTCAGTGGTTATGAGGTATTGGCAGTTGGAAATCAAAAGTAAAACATGGTCTAATTGGAAACTGACAATTTAACCATTACTCAACGGAAAACATCAATTAAAAAAGACACTGATTTTTTTTACAATAGAGCAATTAACCTTTATGTGTTTTCCCTCGACTTTATTGTGCGCGTTGTCACCTAGCGGCGGATAGGTGAAACAGCGCAGATTAGCGTGACGTCACGGTACCAAAGGTTACACCCGGTTCCACGTAAATCCGGCTTCATTTACTGCGAACTCGTAGGAACACCTTTGCTTCACTAGCACGTATAACGTACAAGTGTGACGTCAAAAACATATTAATGGCAATTCTTATATCATATTACATCTTCAACCGAATCAATTTGCTATTGCAACATCATACAATATAGGTAACAATATTTAAAAATTGATAAAAGTTGATACTATTTTTTTATTCTGTTTTCTAGATTATGTTTAAAACTCTACGTATACTTTGAGTATTTTTTATTATTTAAATGCATTTACCGTATTTTTTTTTCGGATTGTTATTCTGATATTGTTATTGATGAATTATTTCAATTTACAAAATTTTATGCCTTATGTTGATCATTTTAGCTTAACATGGGTACAGCCTAAAAAGTCATAGACCGTAAGTATATTACCTATTAATTTATAAATACAGTCATTAGTATTTTCAGTTTGTCAAAAACTTTGTAGACAATGACTGAATTTAACCCCATGGGAGTTATTGATATCAATAAGTATATTACTAGAAACATGAAGAAAATTTTATGGAACGGGCTATATGAGTCCAAGTCTTTACAGGGTGTATGACCTGTCATTGGCTGGGTTACATGGCCACTTTATGCACTGTGCAACATTAACCATTCTGCCTATGTTTGACCATACATATTCCGAGTGAATTTAATGAGATGAATTTTTTATTGATGCGAATGACATTCATCTGACTAAATTATTTCACCTAGTACTAGGCAATGCCTTAAAAGATTTTTCAAACTTTTTTTTGTTTTTTTTTTCATTCGATTCCTAGTACGTTTTCAAAATTTTATCGTAATTATTAGTTCGATTAATTCTTAGAAAAAATTGTGTCATATTATTCATTGAAATACAAAGAAAACAAAAGTTTTTCTAATTTCCATCAGTTACTGCAGACAAAAAGTTGCCCCAAAACTAGTTAAAATGCAATACTTAAACTTGGTACTGCACAAAAAAGCTACTTTTAATGATTTTCAAAATTAATTATAGCCTTAAATGCAGTATTTTATATGGTTTATTACGTTTTTGTAGTTTTTTGTGGAAAACTAACAGCAGATACTTTTTTTTTCTATTTCACTATTTTTTTTCCATCAACCGGTTTCAAAGCAAACAAGCTTCTTCTTTTTAAAAAAAAAAACACGAAACTATGACTTTAAAAAAAAACGCATAGCTTTTAATTTGAATTAAAAATATATTTTAAATAACCAACCTAAAAACGTGTTTTTAAAAACATATTTTAAAAACAACCAAATGTTAGTAAGGATAAATATACAAATCTCATGAAACCTAAAGTGTTTTTAAAGTAAAGGTTTTTTTTTCTTTCGGCCTTTTACTAAAACATAATAACCGGCTGAAAACTAGCAAGAAAAATAGTTGTCAAACTTAAGACGAACTTTTCTGTGTAATGCTGGATACCAACTTAAGCAGTTTAAAATGGAGACGTATTTAAGGATACCAGTAAAAAAAAACTGGTGTACCTAGTTAGAGCTTGGCTCTTTTTTGGCAAGTCCAAGTCGAATTTTATGTATTTTGAATTTTATTAAGGAGGTTAATACAATATCTACTTTATGGTTTATTATTTTGTCGACAAATCTCATACTATCAAAAACATGGCTTTTCGTCAGGGAATCAAAATGATAACGAATTAGATTTTGTTCGTAATTTGAATGTGAGTTGGAAATTTGGGACATACACACACATGCAAGATATTATCAGAATATTTTTTGAATACATTCTATCGAGCTTATATGATTAAGTGTATACTTTTTACAAATAGAAATCGACTAAATATTTTACTCTTTCCTATAGAAAGAGGGGGGGGGGGGTAAAGACGGAAGTGACATTTCAATCGTATTTTGAATGCGAACAAATTACTCTCTGACATTATTATATTCCACAAGCGACCATATACTTCTGTAAAAGAGGAGGCAAAAAAATTAAAGCGGTGAGTGGCTAATGAAAGGGTTCTCCCATTACTGAAACGAAGAGATAGCCTATGCTGTGATAACCATATGGATCACTGGCTTATAAGTTAATTGCAGGCCATAAACTTAGGAATACACGTTCCCTTCTTAAATGGGTCCTCCATATTTGTTGAAATATTTGTCATGTTCCAAAGTACATGAATTATTGCCAATAATAACTTAATTATGTGTGAATTATTATGGTCGTTAGAATATGCAAGTCATCGCAGTCATAGAAGATGACGAAGTTCATTAGGTTCGTTTTACTTTATTTAAATATTAAATCTAAGATTTATTTATTTTGCGATAATTTATATTTACTTAAAATAACGTCATATGCCTGATGACGTAAAATTAAAATTAATGGTGATTTGCTATCTCCTCATTTCAAATTGTTGAAGGCAACGCAATATTTGTCACATCTTACATGGATCTTGTACAAGAATAACGTGTATTATACGACAAAGCATATAAAAAAAAACGTTATTTTCTAACGGTTAGCAGTCAGAAACAAAAATTGTGAAAATTCGTCTGCCTATTCTAAGTTCTGAAACATATATAGAGTAATAATTGATTGAATAGCTCCTAAAAGAATTTAACATGAATGAGTACCTACTTCATGGTTTACCCAAAATACATAATACATATAAATTCTATTTTATGTTTGCAAATCTAATAGAACATAATTATTATATTCACTCGCCTATTCAAAGACTACATAAACTTATTAATGAATTTAGAACGATTATTGTTGTCTTTTTCTGTTTAAAATCAGAATTTTACGCGGTAGAATAATATATTGGGTCATTTGGCTATTTTGTGTTAGAGTCCTAGTTATGGTTTTCGGTTTTATTTATAAGATTTTTTCCGTTTGTATTCTTGAATAATACATAATATTACATCACCCGGCAGTTCAAAAAACTGTGTGTGTATTTTTTTCAATATGGGTTTAAAATAAAACATGTATGTAAATACAGTGAAATTGTTAAATATTATTTATTTATTTTAATTTTTGTTTGACTGAATAGTATTTAAAAATGAATTTACATTGTTCGTTTGTCATGTCACGCAAATAATTTTGTTTATTTCTTCTATGCTAATTTGTTTCGGACAGATTTTATTATTTAATTTTTTTTTTAATGTTATAGATAGGTAGGTATATAAAACAGTTTAATAGATAAATAAGCAAAATATTAATATTTAATATAGCTCATACACCCTAATACCCATTAAAATGTGTTTACCACGAAATTTATTTTAGAATAACCATTTTGGATTAAAACAATAAAAAAATGTGACATTTATACTAACTTTCACAATGAAATGACTTCTTTGCTTAGTCGTCTTTATTCATTCTACCGCAAAAAAATATATATCAAATACCTTTTTATAAAAATATATAATACGTGTTTTGTTACATGAAGGAAAGATTATAGCCTTATGCTTCAAGTGTCAGCCGAGAAACTCAAATAATATTCCAATGAAAAAAATTTAATGATCGAAATTCTATTGTAATAAATATTTCATGTTAGGAATCGAACCTAAGACCTCTTGCGTGATTTGACCATGGGACAAACTAATTATATAAAATAAAAAATATCAAATACATTTGATTTACTTAGGTGCTCTGCGTCTTCAGAAAAAACTAAATAAAATAAAAGCACTTTAGCGACATCTGTCAATCAATATGAAAAGCTCTAAAACAATGGAGCCAACAATTCGCCTACCTTATCTTTGCCAAAATATTTTTTTATTACTGACATCTGACGGCAGATAGCAAAAGCTTTTGTGTATTTTGAAAACAATAGTGTGACATAAAATATGATAAATGTTACGATTTTATGAAATTATACATAAAAATAACATAAGAAATATATGTTAATATTTGTGTGCATAAGTTTATCACGAGTCAAGCATTTGTTGTTGCAGTTATACCCATTAATAAAGTTGTTAACACATATTAAAACTTGTTTAACCTGTTTGTAGAGGAATACTTTAATGATATAATAAATTTCGCATCGAAAAGATATATTTTTCTGATGCAAAGAGAATATGCAGTGGAAGGGCGATTTGATGAATAAGCATTTGAATACAATTTTTCTGTCTCTCTCTCGCAGGTGCCTTCCCAAATACTGAGCGAAAAAACCAACTGCAAGTCGGCTAAAATCGAAAATATCGAGGTCTCGTAGTTCCGTTTTCCGCACTCCAAAATTGTCCTTTTTTTAAAGAAAGACTTTCAGAAAGAAATATTCTGTAACGGCGTGTTTTGTTATTAAAAAAAAAAAAAAAATATTTGTACATCTTCGTTCCAAGTCCGAAGACAGCAAGCGCTTTTAAGCAATTTTGGACGGTCGAAAAAACAATTAATTTTATTTAAAAAAACGATAGAGACATATCAGTGGTGGATAAGTATCTATAGTGATTAATAAATCATCGCTTTAGTGTCATAATCCAAAGAGAAAATATGAGAATGCGTTCGTATGAAGAAAGTCATACCACGTATAATATAGTATAGGACATTGCAGCTCTTCCCCATCCAGATATACTATCAATTGAACGTAGTTATTGAGGAAGCAACTAGCCGTAGAAAAGTGAAACTGCGATAATAGATGTACTTTTGTGAAAAGGGTGAATAATCAAATCTGCACAACAGTTGGAATGATTTTTTACTTTGAAAATTAATAAATAATTTATGCATTCGTTTGTTCGCAATACAGAAACGAGTTGAATTTTGCATTTGACTAGTTTTAATGATTATTAAAGTCTGGTTGACAACACAACCTAAGATGTGCAGTTTGCAGCAAACAGCCAGCCAAAGTAAAACTTTGATGTATGTTGTGTCATTGTGTATTAAACATATTCTTTTATATTTATATTAGGATACTAGTAAAATATCATTTAATTCAATTGTTATAGTGACTTCAATACTAATTTATATTTGTGTTCAAGGAAAATTTGTGTTTTTTTTTTAAAGTATGGCTGACCACACAACCTAAAATATGCGTTTCGCAGAAAACTGGCAGATCTAATATTGAATGATACCTCATTCAAACTTTGAATATATGAGATGACATTTCGTATTAAAGCATGTTTTTTATTACACGTATTTTAAATTAATGATTCCAAAAAAAATAAAAAAATCACATATTAATTTATTTAAGAAAACTTTATTTCTGGAGGCATTAATCTTTTAATCAGCATCTATACTGTGATATTTTTTTGTGGGTGTTTTCTGCAAATAGAGAAATGCCGTTTTTGTGATCAACGCTGTTTTCAGAAGGCGATTTTTATAAATTTTTGTAGAAAGTAGCCTTGCTATTTTTAACAGAACATAGAATTATCTTTACTGAACCCGATAACATTAATATTTATTTTTTACAAAATTGCGGACTGGTGCTTTCTGCATAACAACGTTCAATATAATTTCTAAAAACTTCAGTTTTGTATTCTTGCATACAAATGCTTGCGGCATTTAAGCAGTACACTCTACACGCTGCAGGAAAACGTTTCATGTATCTATTTGTAATACTTTTGACGGATTGCTCTAGTTAAGGAAAATAGAAGCGATATAGAGTAGCTTATATTGATCGTAGGCTGGCGCCAGATTATTACACTTGGCTTACGCCTTTTTCTCAAGAAATAAATCACACTTAGGCCAACATGGTAAACAAACATGAGGAAAATAGGCATTTTGGCTATATTTTAATGAATATTTACGGTAATACTTTCACAAATAAATAACATTTATTTGCTAAGGTGCTTATAAACCATTTAAAAATATAAAAATACAATTTAAACTATAAAAAAAATACAAATAAAATTCTAGGAAGTCAATTATAATTTTAAAAAATTAAGACTAATTGCTCCATAAGATTTGTTTAAGTTGTAGCAAATAAATTTATTTTTTCGTCATCTGTATGTTTGTTCCCTAGAGAGTGAATTTTCGGAAACAGAGAACTAATGTGCGAATTAGACTTAAAGATATTATTGTATCTAAAATAAATTTGATGCTTCATTGGTTCATTAGGCACATTGCAATAGATACGACATTTGACCAAATCATTATTATAATCATAATTCCATGTCCGCTCCCTAGTTCGAGCATATGGTGTCCACGAAGATCCTCCAAGCATCTCTGTGAACTGCCAGCTCCTGCGCATCCTCCTAAATCAGGTTCGCGTCCCGTAGTTCTGACACGAACTGTCAACGAACAGTTAGCAGTGGACGCTTAGGAGAATCGAAAACCCGATGCCTTGCAAAGTAGGCAAGCGTGGTTAAGGCTCTCGGGAGGCATCCGCAGCACATTACAGTGAAAACCACATTATAAACACTTACAATGCAATTTTTACGTAATCGGTCGACATTAATTTTCAGACACGATCAAGAAATTAATATTTAAACTTATAATATTAGAAATCAAACACTGATTTGAGTCCACTGAACAGTTTATTTTATAAAGTTTATATTTGAAGCACCAACTTTGTGGTCACTCATTATAATTAAATAAAGAAAACAACTTTGTTTTTAACCACTAATTTTTATTTTTCACCGACCGGTTTCAAAGCAAACAAGCTTCTTCTTCAAGGTTTACGTAACTAATGAATTGATTCCTTTTTTTATTTCTATCATGTTCACTAAATACTACACGTGGACCCAATAAATCGAGTTAGATGCTTAAATAATAATCATTTTTCTGAATTCGCAAATCATCTTATAGAAAACAATCATAACTTCAATAAAGACACTGTATTAA
The DNA here is from genome assembly GCF_059751315.1 of Micrasema longulum. NCBI lineage: Eukaryota > Metazoa > Arthropoda > Insecta > Trichoptera > Brachycentridae > Micrasema > Micrasema longulum. Next base: position 175,535 of record NW_028279347.1, read on the forward strand.
AAGTACTTCATGTTGAAAATAAAATATTAAAATTAGATAACTTAGAAATCTTAGAAATTAAAAAAGCAATTCATAATAAGAAAACAATAATTAATAACCAAATAAACAATATTTCTTTTAGTCCTCTCCTGTCTTACTTCGAAAATAATGACATCAAATTACCACCCGTGTAGGAAAAAAAAAACCACCTGATTTATTGGGTCCACGTGTAGTATTTAGTGAACATGATAGAAATAAAAAAAGGAATCAATTAATTAGTTACGTAAACCTTGAAAAAGAAGCTTGTTTGCTTTTAAACCGGTCGATGAAAAATAAAAATTAGTGGTTAAAAACAAAACTGTTTTATTTATTTAATTAAGTTTATTTTATTTTTACAAATATAGAAAATATTAAAACAAAAATTTTGTAAAATAAAATAAATAAAAACAAATGGTTTTTCCCTTAATTACAATTAATGTAAATGCTATAGTTCATAAGATTATTTTTATTTTCTACTTAAGTACCTTGAATTATAAAACTATATAAGGACATTTATTCCATCTAAACTTCACATTTGTTTGAAAACGCCCTAACAAGGCGAAACAATTGTCAAGAATTTTAAAAAAAAAATATTTTTTATATTTGTAAAAATAAAATAAAGTGTTCAGTAGACTCAAATCAATGTTTGATTTCTATTATTAAAAGTTTAAATATGGAGTTCTACAAAATAAACACCAAATCAATCAATTAATTAATTTTTCTTAATAAATTAATGAATAATAATAATTTACGATGATTCACAGAGACCATTAATACAATTATATTGTAAAAACAATTAATTAAACGCTGATATGAAATAATTCTTATCGAAGAATTTATAATAAATTGTTTCACGACATGAGAGGAGACTGAGGAATATATCATATATTGGACTTTAAATGCATTCTGATTTATTGCTCCATGTAAAAGCTACAGTTATAAGTCATAAATACGTATCGCGTGAAATAATAGATTACATGGTAAAAAGAGTAAAAGTAATTGTTGAAATAAATAAAAATAGGACATAAAATGCTGAACACTGTCAAGGTGGAACGGTAGGTCTGTTGATATTTATCATTGGTCCGGCTTCTCCTGGATGATTTATCTGTGGTTTCTGCTTGTTAAAGAAAATGCGGAAAAGTTCCATAACAAGGCCGCAGCCGATTATCCAACCTGATACTCACACTATGAAATGTATGAAAGAATTGAAAAGTATGGATGTGGGAGCGAAAATGAGTAATCTAACTGTCAGTTGCCTTCTGTACGCCGATGACGCAGTCCTCCTAGCTGACAGCGAAGAGGAACTGCAATCCATGGTTACAAAGGTTTACGAAGTGTGCAAGGAGAGTGATTTGCTAATGAATGTGCAAAAGTCGAACGTCATGGTCTTTGAAAGAAATGTAACTATGACTGAATGTAAGATTGTAGTAAATGGAGATAGTTTGAAACAGGTCGAAGAATTTGTATATCTGGGTAGTATGTTTACTAGAGATGGAAATATGGACAAGGATATTGAAAGGAGGGTTAGTGCCGGTAACAGAGTTGATGGTGCCTTAAAGTCTGTCGTAGCAAATAAGTGTCTATCGCAAGAGGCTAAATTAGCAGTTCATAATGGAGTTCTGATACCAACCCTAATGTATGGAAGTGAAGCATGGAGTTGGAAAAAAAGGGACGAAAGTAGACTGAATGCTGTTGAAATGCGATCCCTCAGGCGAATGTGCGGAAAAACAATGTATGATAGGTGCCCTAATGTCGAAATTAGAGCAGAATGCAAGGCTGAGTTAAGCATTATCGACAAAATTAAGAAAGGTCTTTTGCGATGGTTCGGTCATGTGGAGCGAATGAATGATGAAAGAACGGCTAAAAAGATTTATGATGCGAATGTGTCTGGTTGTAGAAGTCGAGGAAGGCCGAGAAAGACATGGCATGATCAAGTACAACAAATTCTTGAAAGTGGTCATGTGAAAAGTCGGAATAATCGACGTGCGTGCATGAGAAGATGTATGAATGTGAAGGAAGCAAAGGAAGTGTGCCAGGACAGAGTGATGTGGCGTTCTATCCTCTCTGCCTACCCCTCTGGGGAAATGGCGTGATGGTTAGTTAGTTAGTTAGTTATTAGAAGAAATATACCTTTTGCAGTAAATATAAGTCTTGTGCATAATAAGCAATGAAAAAATAAGTAACGCCTTTTAAAAAAAACCTTAATTTTTAGTTTTTTCCCATATTTTGGTGGGGTAGTTACGTAACATCAAAATCAGCATTTTTCAGTTACCCACTAAAACACATATTTATATCTTCCTCCATGACTGCTACAAATAAGCAAGTAGTTAAAAGTATTAGCATTAAAATCATATTATGATGATTGGAATGCTAAAGGAGCTCTGCGTTGGTTTGGACACGTAGAGCGAATGGACGCCGAAAGAACGGCTGAAAATATTTACAACGCGAATGCTGATGGTCGCAGAAATAATATGACCAAATCCAACGAATACTCGAAGATGGACATGTTAAAAGTTGGAATAATCGGCGCGCATGCATGAGAAGATGTATGAATGTAGAGGAAGCGAGATCTGTTGTCAAAGATAGAGTGATGTGGCGTTCTATCCTTTCTGCCTACCTTAACAGGGAAACGGCGTGATAATTCGTTGTCGTTGTTGGTATGTACGACTATTTGTAGCATTTATGGAAAGATGATAAAATGTAACCTAGTTGTATTAATTACCCTGCGATATTACAACAGAGATAGAGAACATTTTAGAAAAGGTACTATGAAAGTAGAGATATTTCCACGGCATGTGACCTCTGATATAATATGTCAATCATAATAACTCTTTATGGAATAAAATCCAGTCCTTGTCTATAAATATTTTAACAAACTCCAAATATTGTTTATTTATTTTTTCTTCGCTATATCAATACAATTATTTTTTGTTCGCTATATCAATACAATTATTTTTTCTTTGCTATATCAATACAATTATCAACCATCCACGTTATCAATACTTAAGACCATTTTTAATTCTGTTCACTTTTCTCATTATAAACTATGCATTTTTTGCGGAGCCATATAACTCCGCAAAAAACAATCGATTCTGCACAATACACTGTTAAATCGCATGTACGATTTTTATTATTTATTGATTTTTAAATATCAAAACTGCTGATTCAACAAAGTGACATTTAAATTTATTGCAACAGAAGGAAAACATTTTTGAGAAGAGAATATGGAATTCTAGCTATTTACAGGGCTTATGACTGGTCATTGGCTGGTTGAAGTGGCCACTTTACACACTGAGTAACATTCACCATTCTGTTCATGTTAAAACATCCACATTTCCTCAACTCTTCCATCTGTTGACTTTTGTTAAGTAAAAGATCTGAAACCTTTATCATGTGGGTGAGATCCATCCTGCTGAACCAATTCACCTACTTTGCAACGCCTGAAAATAAGTTTCCAATTTTTATACTTCTTTTTCACCAGTTAATTTAATCAATAATGTTTTGAGTATGTCTAAATGTTTAAAGACATGCTGGATTTCCTCTCTAGGGAATTATTTAGATAAAAAAATTCCCTAGGGAGGAAATCCAGCCTGTCCCCAAACATCTGGACATACTCAACAAAACAATGTTAAAGTAACATTAAAGTAACATTGTATTGCAAATTACGTATGCATGCAAAAATAAACCGAGGTGAAGTAATTTTTTCCTTCTTTTGTTTACTCGCACTTTACATAGGGCATGTTCAATGGTACAATTCCTGAAAAAGAACATCGAGAGGATGTGTCCACTTTTTAGTTTGAGCGTTCACCCACATTTAAGGCACTAGGTTCGATTCCTTTCAGAGTGGACTTGAAATGTTGGTTTCAAATGTGGTCCAAGATAGCAACATTACATTGTTACTGGACTGGCATCAGCAGCATAAGATATACAGTACACTGAGGAAGTTCAATGCCACGGGAAAATGGATGTAAAAAATGCTTTCTTACACTAGGTAAACATCAAAGCATTTCATTGTAAGGCGAAGTTTCTCGAAAATGTATGAAAAAAATAATAAAAACGCGTTTGAATAAAAATAAACTACTTTAAAACGTCTCAAATTCTAGTGAACAGCTGTTTAGAATAACCAATAAATTAAATGTTTTGACATATTTTCGGTTGAATGGAAACCATTTTTAGCGCGTTTTTAAAGCTGTAGGGTTCTATTTTTTTAATGTCAGGATAACTCACCGAAGAATACTAGTGACGTCACGGGTGGAATGATGTAAAAATTACAAAACTTCAAAAAATCATAGCGATGATAATACAATACGTACTAATGCAGTGCCCTATCCACTTCTAGATGCGAAAAGAAATAATCCATACTTAAAGATCTACATCTACTTAAATTTGAAAATTCACTAAGATGGACCGGATCTTGTTTTGAGGTAGTAATTTTTATTTTTTTTGTCCTAGCTTTAATTTTATTTAATTTTATTTTATTAGTGCCTGTATTAATTATAAAAAATCATATTTACCATTGTTAGAATAGACTGCATAAGTCCGTCAAATAAATAAATAAATAACTTAAAAAAATATTTAAGAATATAAAAAAAATAATCTAGTGGTTTATTGGTCCGCTTATTCTTATTTTTAGAGGTGGGAGTCAGTACTTTACAAGCTCCTGACGTCACTGCGACCTGTGAAGATCTATTGTGACGGGTCCTAGTAAATAGTGCTCGCCCTCCAAGCCCCGGTCTATAAAGAGCCAGTGTGGAAGGCGAGAGTTAGTGGTCAGCACTTATTATTTTTTTTTCTACAGCGCAGGAGGTCTCGGGTTCGATTCCCGAGATGATTGACATGAAATATTCATTAACAGGTTCACTGCCGGCTCTGCCAATTTTCGGAGTTGGAGTTAAGAAAAAAATTCCATCCATATGGCAGCTCCGCATGTCGACGGAGTTTTCATTTTTACGTTTTTCCCCAAAAATACATACGAATTTTTTTGCTTTATTCTGCATTTTACATTTTTGATCTCTGAGCCAATATGATAATAAAACATGTTTGAATTATAAGATATTGGATGTAGGACAATTGTTTGTGAGGTGCCTACTACTTAAATTTTATGATAAATTAAGTGAGGTCAAAAGAACTCAACAAAATATAAACACTCGTTCAGCAACACAAATTAACTGTATTGTCCCATTTGTATCAACCGCATTTAGTAAAAAGCAATATAATGTAATTTCTCTAAAAATATTTAATGATTTATTTCCAAATATAAAAGACTTAAAATGTAAAAAAAAAATAACTGCACAATAAATAGTGTAGCGAGAGATTTTTTTGAAAAATATATGTAAATCAAAAAACGTAGTCCTTATATAATTGGTACACATATTATTTATATTTTTACGTATTTCATTACTATATATTTGTTGTTTATTATATATTGTACTATATTATTTATGTTTAAGTAACATATATTCTTGGCACATATATTTACTTTAAATTTGTATTATAACGATTTTTAATTTCTTACATTTGATTAGCTAGGCATTTATAATTAAGTTGTTTTTTTTTTTTTTTAGATAAAATAAATATTTGCGTTTTTATGATTTACCCAAATATATAATTTTGAGGGCCATTTTCAACGAGTTGTAAATAACTCACTGTTCATACTCAGAAAATGGAATCAAGTTGGGGTAGAGTGGGATTCGAATCACGGTCCTTTGGTCCGTGAGTCCGAGACACTAGCCACGGGACCACAATCCGATCAAATCCATTTTATGTTATTGTTTTATTAGTATATAACTACTTATGCTCTAAAAGATAAAAAATCTTCATCTTAGAACAGGCTGAGCCATATTAGATGGAGACTATCATAAACAGAGAACACTCCGTTTTCATTTCATATTAATTAGTTTAATATAGATTGCCTGTTATTAAATATGTATACAAATTTTATGCAATAAATTTATAAAATATTTTTTTTTTTTTTTGAGATAAAAACATTTTAGACCGACACTAAACGTGTTGAAAAACGTGTTTTTGCGTTATAAAAATTTTATGGTGGAAAGATGACGTAGTGCAGTGATGGCGAACCTAAGACCCGCGGGTCAGACACTGACTCACGCAGGCTTTTAAAATGACCCACGCGTTGATTTGCAAAAACTTATTTTTAATATCATAATGAGAGAACATACAGTATATAATCGAATGATGTCGAATTTAAAAAAAAAATTACCAGCGTACATTAGCTAATTGATTTTCTATTGTATCTAGTGACTGACATAGTGCCCCACGATCTTTTACTAAAGACATTAATTATCGTTATTTGACCGACTTCTCTAAAAGGTTCTCCATCACTGATGTAGTGTGTACCTACGTTCATACGGTAAATGTGTTTACTCCAAGTGTTTATTTAACCAATTAGAGTTTCAAGCATTTTTGTCTAGTTTACATTTTTACTTGCTGAAGTTTGATTTCTGTGAAAAATAGAAAAAAAAAGTATTTGTGGCCTTTATGACGTATTTTTTATCATTTTTCAAAGTAAAAAAACATTCAAACTGTTTTATAGGCCGGATTATTCCCTCTCAAAAGTGCCATTATCCCAGTTTTACTTTTCTATAGCTGGCTGTTTCCTGTATAATTTCTTTCTAATGTAATGAAATCCAGTCTTTTATCTACACACACGTATAGATAAACTCAAAGTATTTTAATAAAACCAACTGGTCTAAAGTTTTAAAATTGAAAAATTGTTTTTATGCGTTGCCCAGTATGTGAAATAATTTTTTTAGATAAATTTCTTTACATCAATAAAGGTTTAAGATATTTAATTTCACTAAAATCAACAGATATCAGTACCGAAGAAATTTGGAAATCAAGTTGCGGTAAAGTAGGATTCGATCCACGGACCTTTGAGCTTTGAGTTCGAGACACTAACCATGGGACCACAACCCTATAGATACTACTTATTGCAATATTTATCATGTTTTGCTTCAGGCGTGCTTGGTATTACAAGATTGAGGGCCAGACGGAGCATTGCCTTGCTTATGATGGCCTTCAAACTCTTAAGTATTAACTCCTATTTAAGAAACAAATTCACATTTTTTCATTTTAATCAGGGGGACAGGTGATTACGATTTTGACCATGTACCTTTAATCTGTTATTTTTGAAAACAGTTTGATTTAATATCCTGGTTAATTTTTCTTATCATCAATAGTTTAATTGTCTTGTTTATTTGTACGCCCTAAAGTCTTTTACATTTATAAGTAATACATTTTAATGCAGCATTATGACATAAGTATATACATAAGGTTAAAAGTAAAAATAACTTAGGAAAAACTAAAAGAAACAATAATAAGTAAAAATAAGGAAATGTACCCCACATTCATACCAACTGCATGAAGTTGTTACAACCGTATATGAAAAATTACCGTTTTTTGTTTTACTATAGTATAGAATATAATAGTAGTTTTATATTTTTTTTAACATATTCAGCTGTTCCGGAAGAATAACTATTTTACAATAGCAGTTTATTTTTTTTGTTGCTATTGCCTTTAATTTATATACATTGAAATTTTCTGTATTACGGGTATGTACACTGTAATTCAAAATTTATAAAAATAACACGTAATATGCTGTGTTCAAAACGATCGCTTAAATTAGCCAATCAAAACTAAGTTCAAGACCAATACCAAGATTATTACCATTGCAAATGCCTTGATTTCCACATTTCTTTACCGAAGAGATTCTTCATCTTTGTTGAAATATCGGTCAATAAATAATCATCATAATATTATCAGTATTTTTTATGTTTTTTAGCAATAAGTCATATGTCTCCAAGGTTATGTGCCGAAGTGGTTATCATGCCGTAAAACTTTGCATGAATTTACAAGCACTTTGAATAAGTAATCAATCACAGTAACGGTAAAAGAGTAATAATTTACACCAGAAACTCATTTCATATAATACATAACGTCTAATAATATTACTCATTTGAGTCTTTACTTTTGACGTGTAATTTTTCACAGGGCCAGTTGCATCATAAAACGTTAAGTTAAATAATTGTTGCATTTTCCTCAAAATGAACAAAAATCAGCTGCATTATTTTACTTTTTTCCAGCAACTCATTTTGTCCATTTTGACAAAAATGCAAAAATTATAAAAATTTTAAAAATTCTTTGAATGATATAAAACTAATACTGTACACACAAAATATTGTTCACCGTGTGATATGATATGATATACAAAAAAAACCCAAATCAGGGTGGTTATTTCACTTATTTAAGGTGTCAGCCTATGGATGGTTCTCTAAAGTACAGATACGGAAATATGATCAATGAGGAAAATGCTGTAAAGTGGATTTTAGTTTTTAAAATCTAGATTTAGTATGTGGGAAGACATCCACTTGACTAAGAGTGTCTTAACAGACGCGGGTCTATATCTATGGGGGTGGTAAGTGGAGTGAGGGAGGTCCAGTATCCCACCGCAAAGGGAACATTGTCAATAAAGGCGAGGGGTGATCAAATGTGTAATTATTAATTAAATTGTTCTGAGATTTTTTTTTTGTGTGCCACATACTAAATCTTAGCATTAATAGTTGTAACATCTACTGATAGGCCAGATTTTAAGAACTAAACTAGACTTAATATTATTACGCTCGTTGATCGTGTTTCCGTATTTGTACTTGAGACAACTATCCATATATATGCACAACACCTTAGATTAGTGGAATAACCACCCTGATTTAGGTTCCATCACGGATTAATTTGTTTGTTTTTTGTATAGATTCTATAATGACACCGTGACCAATATTAGTTTTATATAGTGTTCATGTAAAATAGTGAAATTCTGTAACATAAATAATAAAGTTTTATTTTTATAATGAATTACAATGAGGTGTTACAAAGTGAATGCCGACTCAATAAAAAATATTTATTGAATTTAAGTTTTTATGATGCAACTGCCCCTTAGCCAATGATGTATTAAATAAAATAGACACGTTACTAGGGTGAAGAAAATGGTATTATAATTCGTGGATAATTGCCTTCAGTGCCTTCATTCTTTAATGGACTTTCATCATGATCAGATCTGGTGGTGCGCAGAAATGTGCCATCATCATGTATTATTTTGCACGGTAAAAACTTTGAAAAAAACAACAGAAAAATTGTTTTATTAGTTAATGCTTTCGAATTTATTTAAGCAGATAATTAATTATATTTTATAAAGATTTTTTTAAATTTTGAAAGCCCCCAGCTAGAGTCGTATCTATGGCAACGAAATTCAAAAAAAGAATATGAACAAATGAAACATGTTTATCACTTTCTTCCATGAATAATTGAATGTGTATCGTGATTTAGTAGACCTTTTTATCAAACTGTTGAGGCTAACGCCATATTTGCTGTATCTTAAATGTAGCTAGTATAGGAGTAACGTGTTTATTTATAAATTTGTACGTCAGGGCAACTAAGCTATATTATTTAATAAACTACATATAATATAAGAGTCTTACCTTCGTGCAACTGATACAGTATTTGATAACTAATCGTTATTGAATCAGATATGAACAAAACACCCTAATTCTTGTAAGCCTTTAACTCTAAATATAACAACCAGGTTCGATTAGATTTAAGCAACAACTGAACTTATTCACAACGTTTAAACTGCCCGCTTCAGTTTGTCATTTCAAGGTAAAATCTTCAGTTCAGTAATCCACGTTCAAGGTAAAATCCAAACGTGGGCTATAATGGAACTCCCACAAGTTCAAAAGCACTCATTTCTACCTTCTACCACGGACAAACCTGACACAAAAACATTGAAAAAACTGGATGCGTAAACAACGACCAGACACAAGAGGCCTTCGCGCGCGAGTCGATACCGAGAAGACGTGCTTAGGCCTGTGATAGAACGAGACGAAACTAAATGTCTTTTTCTAGATTGAAACAAACGTGCGCACAGAAAGGCTAAGATTCGTTCCGCTATGTGGACATATTATAAATAATATTACCGTTGTTCTGTGTTCCAGGTCTGCGTTGAAATATCGACACTTCTCTGTGATTACGCAATAAATCAACACAAGTGCGTTCGTGATATGCTCGGAAGATAAAATCGCAAACTGGCGTGGCGTAACTCTAGAGCATCTGAATTTTGAATGGAAAATTTGTTCGTAAACTCGCGGGCTGTGGCGGAAGCCGACGTTTCCCGAACTCGCCCGGATTTCTCCGAAGTCCCGCGGAAGGGTCGCAAGTTGGAAAAATCCTAAGTATACAGGAAAAGACGAAAATTAGTTTTGAAATAACACTCGCGTGCTAGCAACTCTTCTCAGTGGAAGCAAAATCGCTAGTAGAATTATTTTTGTCCACGCGTCTGAACACAGTCTTTACAGAGATCATCAACATTTTTCATAAAATCCAGAAAATTTTATCGTTTTTAGTTTCCTTATTGGTTTATTTATTCTTGAAAATGAAATCTTATCTTAGGCCTCTTAAAATAGTGGTTGGTTTATCAACCTACAATGGTTGAGATCCTGGGTTCGATTTATTGGAAGGCCAACATGAAATATTGATTGAACAGGTGGTTTTGTACTGGCACCTGAAACGCTAGTTTGATCACCCTTTCTTTATATAACAGATCATCGAAATATGGTGAACTAGGTGTACCAATGCAGTGCCCTATGCACCATCAAATGGCTATTTATGTTTCTTGTTTTTTGTCTTTAATAATTGAGTCCACCAGGTTCTTACAAATATCAGATAACCTATTTATACGAAAAAATTATATAAAAAATTGTGTCTTATCTACTTTCCCACGTTCCTTTTACCCTTTTTTTTCTTCTTTTCTATTATTTTTTTACTGTTTATATTTAGTATTTTTTCAAATTCATGTATAATACATATGAATACCTCGTCGCTTATACATTTAATTAATTAATCATTTTAATATGTAGCTAAAAAGTAAAAAAAAGAAAAAAATATTTTTTTTGGTATTTAAGAATGTGTACGATTTTCGCTTATTTATTAAAGGAAGCTGCTACACCAGTTAGAGATGACAAAAGAAAATGTGTATAACTTTTATGTGTGTTTATCGCATTTTGAATGAAATACAGAATTCGGTAATGAAGAGCGAGAGTAACGGCGATAGATAAATTGAAACGATTTTACTTAATGTTTGAACAGAACCGAAAATTTCTAAACAACTATTGCTGATACTTAAGATTGCTACTGTTTTTATGGTAGTTTTCCATAGCGTACTCTTTATTTCCAGGTCGGGAATTGAAGTCAAATCCTAATTCCCTTACTGTCAGCAATTTGACATTCGTGCTAGGTGATCAGTATTTTGGTTGTTTTTATTATTTACATACGGAAAATGCACGATTCGCCTTCTGCACTGTACAAGGTCAAATGACAATGGGCATTGGTTTCCAGATGAGTCTCACAAAGGTATACTGATTTAATAAAAAAAGGCATTAACAAATTACAACAGGGATGAAGAATACCTTAAATAAGGGAATATGGAAGTCTAGGCATTTACAGGGCTTGTGACCTGTCATTGGCTGGTTTAAGTAGCTATTTTACACACTGTGTAACATTCACCATTTTGCCTATGTTTGAACATCCATATTTCTTCAATTCTTCTATTTATTGATTTGAGTGAAATTTAAGAGCTGAAACCTTTATTGCTGTGGAGAGATTCATCTGACTGAATTATTGCACATACTAGGCAACGCCTGAAAACAATTTTTCAATTTTCAAACTTCTTCTTGGACTAATTGGTTTTATTGACTCTCGAGGGGGTGAAATCCAGTATTTTGTCCAAAAACATTTGAACAAACTCAAATATTGTAAAAAAAGGCATTTTCAGGAATCGAACCTGGGACATCTTGCACTGTAGTAAGGTGTTTTAACTACTAATCTGCCAGTAAGAAGATAAACTCATACTTTTTGTAAAAATTTTAATGGTTTTTTACACCTGAAAACGGAAAGTAAACTGTGTGAAATACAGAGTGTTCAAACATTTGATAAACCAATGGATAAACACTTTTATCAAATTGTATTGATTTATGATTAAAAATTCAGTTCATATTGACAGAACGAAAATACTCACAAATATTTCATACACTGGCCTTGTGTTGAAATGTACAAACATATTGTAACAGCTAATGATAACAAAAGAACATTAATTTACTTAAGCATTGTTTAATATAATTTTTTCTTAAAATAGCTTATGCCGCTTATAATATTCTTAATTTTATGGTTAAAATATAATGCGATGTCAAGACCTGAGTGTATGGCTATAGTGGCCTACCGTTTGGCGGCGCAGACGCGGTGAACTCAAACATATGGGAACAAGTATAGTGTCCATAGTAACCGTGCCGGGCGCGGCAAGGTGCCGCCGCGCTGCAACGCATAACGCTCGTCACTATGATCATACACTATGAGTTATTTCGTTTTTTTATTAGAATGAGTTCTTCAACAGAATTTAAGTTTACGAAAAATCATTAATTTTTCTTTAACAAATAGACAGGTGTTTCCTTGTTTTTCAAATAAAGAAGTTTAGGATTAAGTTCAGTCTATTCAAATTCTAATCTTATGCGTATCCATTTATAAACCTTATCTTATACGCGCGAGACCAAATGGTTTTTTTAATAAAATTGTTTAGGGTGTCTACAAAAGAAATGTGTTTTTTTATTTGGCTCACCGATAGGCACTATTACTATATATAGGCTTATTGAACATTCAAACGCATCGCACCTAAAATTTAATTTTATCAACGCTATTTTAGACATCACAGAAGTACAATAATTGATTTAATTAAATACTATTTTATAATGTATAAAATACACCCCAATAAGTTGGTTGGACGGCTAGGGTGTGGGTGGAATTCAAATAACAGCAGCCAGCCAACAGACGTCATTACAATTAAAGAAATGTGAAATGGGGAAAGAGCTGCAAAATAAAATAGTTGTTTAGCGCATACTCACGATGTCTTTAAATTAATTATTTCTATCGTAAGTAAAGTAAAATAAAGTACTTAGATGCTATTAAAAGTAAAAATAGTTTCGCATGTATTTTTCGCGAAAAATTAAAATTCGGTATTTTTTATTATTTTCTCAAAACTTAGGCCATTTGCACTGCGATTTGTGCGATGCAGAATTCTTTTGTTAAAGAGTGTACCAATATGCATGTGTTGAGCTCTGCTTAAATCCGATAACCTAAAAATCGCTGTTTTCGACACGCCCTAGATCTATTGTGACGGGCCAGAAACCTTAGGGTTTACTTACTACTTTCCTTCCGATACCCACAATCAAACAAAAATTACTTCAAGCTCACATCAAGAAAGAGTAGAGGATTTTTTATTTAACTCTTGTGTGGCTGCGGTGTCACACTTGTCTACATACTACACAAAACTTGATAAATCTCTCTTATTTTTTCTTCAATCTTCAAATGGACATTTTCACATTGGATATGGAAAGTAAAATTTGTAAAACTGTGCTGGATATAAACAAAATACAAAAAAAAACACAACAAAATATTTGTTTTTCAATCAATGAATGTGTCGTCAATACAGTGTATGGATGGGCACGCGCGAATTGATTTGAGGTTAAATTAGAAAAACGGGTTACAATTATTGAGGTTATTTATTGAGTAGATATACCCGAGTTACATCCTTATAATTTTTGTACAGAAGGAATTCACAATAGCGAACACTGGACGGAGAGCTGTGGTTAGCGGCACGAAATATCAAGACGAAATGTACAATGTTCTTCCGGTGCACGATGTTTAAAATATTATCCGAGCTGACGTTGCAGCGAATTACGCGTTGCGGATCAAAACTGGGTTTGGTTCTGCCAACCACACGGCTTTTGGTGTTGCTCTCCACAACAGCAATAAATCTGTACAAGAGAGAGCACGAATATAGAACTCACAACAAGAAAGACAGAGACGCTGTTCCGTTGCTGGTATTTGGTGTGAAACAGATTTAGTCGGTTATTGACAGTGATAGGGGATGCTCGCATGTAAGATGAATTTTAATTTGCTTTGCTATGACTAAATTGTATGTTTATTTTTATAAATTATGGAAAAGAAATTATCAAACATTATGGATTCAGGTTTTTTTTCAAATGTCTGAACTTTAAAATATTCCGTCTTTTGTGGTTACACGATGTTTTATCGCCGAGCGCAAAGAAATTATTTACCACAGTCTTTTAAGATTTCGTAGTTTCGGTAAATTTACTTTTTTGTAGCACGTATTTTCCAGTGTAAGATTGAGCCTAAAACTCATATGCAAAGAATAACCCGAAGGTGAAGACAATAGAATGTACTTACCTCACCTTAAGGTTTGTCTCTGCATACGGATATAATTGTAAATTGATATAAATATCATTTAAAACTATTCTATAGGAATACAATAAGCGTAATTAATCAGCCCAATAATCCGTGTTCAACATTTTTATCTACAAAAAACCTTCTGTTTTTTTATATCGACTGTGTTCGAGATAAAGGCTTCAAACAACAATTATCAAAAAAAAGGCTTTATTCAATAAATTGCGTAAGTAGGGCTTATACATTATACATGTTTTAGCCAAAGTGTTTAAACAACACCAATTGATTTCATTAATTTTCTATGTGTATAAGACTCACGTAATTAGGTAAAATATATTGAAACTAATAAAACAAATTTGGCCCAAATTGCGGTTCGAAACTTTGTCCTAAACACATTTGTACTTATTAGGTAGCTCTATAATGTTTGTTTTAGAAAAATAATGTTCGTTAATTGGTATCTCAATTGAAATTCTCGTTTTCTTTATGTAAATGAATTTAATCATAAGATACTGAAATTAGCATATTAATTCCGTTTATTAAGTATCATCTAATACAGACAAAAACAGTAAGAAGGAAAAAATGAAATCTAATTAGACAAGGTTTAGAAATAATAACTAAGCATAGTTTGGAACAACCAAGTTTAATTTTACGTCTGTACAGTAAACTGCAAGGTGACATAAAATAATAAAATGGTCTTAATTCTTTATTCTTCTTAATTCAGTTTCTCAACAATGTGAGTGGTCATTTTGTAAAATAGGAACGTTGTATTTATTTATTCATTATGTTTTCATCTTATTTTTTTGCATTAATTAATACGTTTCATTCCAGGAATAACTTGTAAAGCTCCGAAATAGCTCTGTTCAATTTACACTTGAAAAAACATCTCATTTTTCTTCCTTAATCTCTCCTACTTTCCTCTTTCCTTATTATCTTTTCTTAAAGAAGACGAGTATCGATATTAATTCATTTACTTACACATGATGTTAGTTATATTTTTGAATATTATTCTTTCGTTTTGAAACTAAAATTTTATAAATTTCACATCGTATTGGTTGGATTGGAAAAAAATGCCATGTGGTAATAAACCCACCAATTTATAAATTTGTGTATAACCATTAAAAAATAATAATAAATAAATCTCCAAGGAAAAGTTTCAAAAAAAGTTTGTTTTAAAAACAATAAAAATAAAGATATGTTTGACAAACTAAAAATACAAGTTTTTTTCCCGTAACCCTGTACTTGATGTTATATGTATAAAACAGTTGTTATGTTTCGTGGCATGCGGCGTATTCAGCCATTATATTCCTACCAAGACGTTGTTCCTTCCTAGATAAAAACTGGGTCAGTAAATAAATTTATACAAAAGGTCAAAGCGCTTCGCGCAGCGAACGGATCGATGAACACAATAACTCACTCCTTTTTATCAAAATGTAACGGAATTAAATCCGAAAAAAAATCCATCCAAACGTAAATGGAGATCGACCCATAAATTTTTCACAGTTTGAATTATTAAAACAATGAGTATTTTGTCGATAAATTTGAACACTTCGTAGAAATGTGTTTTTATATGCAAAGTATTATTATGTTTATATATCAATGGTTTGTGAAGAGTTTTACAAACTGCCACCGAAGCCATCCATTGATTTATGTAAAATAATTAATTATCCATCACAATCTGAAAGATGTTTTAACAAACACAATTAAATTTGACATCATTTATTGAGTTTTACAATATTATAATACTTTAAAATCTTACTATGTCCTAGTTGTCAGTTCCGCATCAATATGCAGAGATACTTAGTTTTATTACAGATCACAATTTTTGAAGAAATACTCATATAACAATGTTCTAATGTTCCTAAAATTGTTGTGGACAAAGACTGGATTTCTCCCCTAAGGGAGTTATTTAGATTAACATATTACAACAGAGACAGAGAACATTTTAGGTATGGGAAAATGGAAGTCTAGGCATTCATAGGGCTTGTGACATGTCAATGTAACAGTCACCTTTCTGCCTATATTTAAGCATCTTTATTTTTTCAATACTTCCAATTTTTTATGTTTTTGAAGACAAAAAGCTGAAACTTGTATTCATGCGGATGAGATTTATCTGACTGAATTATTTCACCTACATACTAGACAACGCCTGAACAACTGTTTTTTTATACTTATAGTTTTTTTTAACTAGTTGGTTTAAATAACAATAATTTTAGTTTTTCAAAATTTTTGTACGCAAAAAAATCTCAAGTGACAATTTTAAATCGATTTATAAGGATAAATGATTTTTTTACAACTTATTTACATGGGTTTATTTCTGTTTAAAATACGACATGTGTTAAGATTATCAAAATGTTTTTAGGCGTCAATTAATTTGACCCTAATTAACACACAGGATAAATTACTTAAGTGTCCTTAGAACGCTAAAAATTTGTATGTGCAGACAAATTTAATGCGCCGAAGAAAATAAGATATCTTTTCAAAAAGTATCCTTAACCGTTGTTAAATCATCGAGGGTTTCTAATTTCTTGTTCATTTAACCATATATCATTTACATAGTGACATAATTTATATAAATTTCATATAAACGGGTTACTCATTTAAAATAAGCGACCTTCAAAGAAAAAACGGTTACATATGTTTAAACGTTTTTTTTTTAAATCGTAAAAAAATATGTTAGTATTGCAAAGTTTAAAGGTTTTTTGTTCACATAATTATGGCAAATAAGGATAACAAATGTTTTGATAACCATGTTTCTTTTTATTTTCCTTGATCAATTAATTTTTTAAAAATATATAAATACTTGATTTTTCAAAGGATGAACAATAAACATTTTTTTTTGAAACATTTAAAAAATTCAGTTTCCTCTTTTTTTCTATCAAATGAAGTACATACTACGTATACATAGTAGAATATTACATAGAGCTCTTTTGGCCAGCTTTTCTCTTTTTTTGCATCTTTTCCTTGTACTTACTAGGTAAAGATAATACGCAAACACAAGATAAACTTGCAGAAACATTAAACATGACTCGACAAGGTATTTCCAAATATTTGTATTCCATGGGAACATTAAGTTCAAAAGGAAGAAAAATGGGTGCCGCATGAGTTGACTGAGACTCACATGAAAAATCGAACAACAACCTCTGAAATATTGCTTTTGTGGCATGGAAGAAAGAATTTCCTGCATAGAACTATTACTGGCGATAGAAAGTGGATAAACTTCAGGAATCCTAAATGCAAAAAATCGTTGCTTTCACCTCGCGAACCATCAACATCGACGGCATGGCCAAATCGCTTCGGAAAGATGATAATGCTCGGCGTTTAGTGGGACCAGAAAGGAATCGTGTGCTTTGAGCTACTGTAAATGGGTGAAACTGTCAATGAGCGTCACAACAGACAACAATTAATCAATTTGAATCATAAATTGCTCGAAAAACGGCCAGAATGGGACACGAGGCACGAACGAGTGATATTGCAGAACGACAACTCTCATTGCCATCGTACTACTATTGTCCAGGATACCATCAAAACACTGAATTGGGATCTGCTACCACACTTGCTGTATTTTCCAGATCTGGTTTCTTTTGGTTATCACTTGTTCCGGTCGATTGCTCATGGTCTAGCTGGGCTATATTTGGCCAATTTCGAAGAATTGCAAAATTGGTTAGATGAATGGTTTTGGTCCAAAGACGCATAATTTTATCGTCACTCAAGTTACGCACCTAGTATTTGGGCATCACCAAGGAGACTTATGTCTTCAAATGCGGTGAGCAGTATGTAGTGGACAAGTTGCTTGAAACATTTGGTCACGATAATTCAATTTAAATTCACTGGTTTAAATATGCATTGTTTTAATGTTATTTCTATATTTTATTGTTCTAACGCTCCACTATACCTTCGTGAAAAAAAAAACGGTTATTAGGTCATGGCTAACTTCTTCATTTACATTTTAAACATGCCCTTTTAACTACCACCTATAATTTCTCATTTTTTACAAATACATGGTAGGGTAAACCGGGGCTGGTGGAGCCACTTCTAACTTAGTGATTAAAAAGGGGGGGGAAAAACCTATTACGGATGGAATATTAATCGAATATTGTAAAATATATATTTGATTGTGTGATCATACAATACAAAACAGTAAACGTCAATCTGCCCATAAGGAAGCAATTACGTTTACAGAAAACCCCGTCCAGTGGGTCGACCAACCACGGGTGTGGGGAAATTAATTAATTGGGTTTGTTGACTCGTTCCAAAATAAAAAAGTAGTATGAGATAAATCAAGTAAAAAATATTAAATGGCATAATTCATATTTCGATAATTTATTCAATAACAATTATGTATTTACAGAGTGACAGTTTAATAAAAGAAATCAATAGTAAACGCAAATAATGAAAAAAAAAATCCTTTCTGGATTGGTAGAAAATAGTAATCGTTAAAAAAAAGGAAACATCGGATATGGCTTGGTAAACGATAAATTATTTAGTAGTTATGTGATTATGCATTGGTTGTAAAAAACGTTTACAAATTGAGTGAGTCGAGTGACTTCAATGCCGCTGAGTCGACTAGCCCAAGTAGTCAGTTTTCATTTGAAAGCATTATTTCCAGTAAACGACAGGTCCGACAAGTAAAACCAATACCGCTTTTAACTCACGAAAGACGAAAAATTAGCATTCGCTTTACATATACTCGTATATGATTTTGTTTACTTAAAGGATAATAAAATCAATTAAATAGAAGTAAAAAAGTTACTCACCGAAGTAAAATACGAAAAATCAGCTCTAAGTTAACCGGTTCATGCGTTATGATTCAAAGGAACACAAATACTAATCCACTCCCGCCACGTTCCAGACGGGAAAGACTAAGAACGCCCTCTGTTGAGAACCGGAAGAGTTATCACCGATGAGTCTACTAAGGCCTATAGTCTACTAACTCCGGTCTCCCCTATTGTCCACGCGGAATCTCAAATTATCTCCCATCGTACATTCGTTTAAACCACGTCTGAAGAATAATTTTCTATTTCTTCCTTAAACACTCCTCTCAAACGTACCTCTCTTTTCCTCTCCTTCTTTTTCATTGAAGATTAGTAACGAATTCATGTATTTATGTACACATATTGATTATTATATTTTACTTAAAACTTGTACGGTTTTTAAGAGATTAATTTAAAAAGGTTTGTTTCTACCAAATAAAATATGAGTAAACAACGATTTAAAAAAATCTTAGTATTGCAATTTTTTTACAGTTAAATTTATGTCTATTATATTTTCATTACGTATTTCTATAAGAAAACTTTAAAAAGCAATAAACAAAAACATTTTTAAAATCGATGCACAGGTACTTACCAATTCTTTAAGTAAACTTGTAGAGCTAAAAAAACGATCAAAATGTCTTTTATTTTTCTTTCAATCACTATTAAACAGTTGTGCGTATGGTATTTATTAAACAAAATCGGTCGTATAATAATTAAACAATAATTTCAATATTTTGTTCATAATTTGACAAGTTCGCCATCAAGCTGTGTCGCCTTCAGAGGTTAAACTAACACGCAATAATAAAAGACTGAAATTCCTACCATAAATACCTTCGCACAGCGATTATCTTTTATTCAGTCAAATACTTTTACAATAGTTAACGTGTGATTTTCTACACAGGATGATTTCAACGTTTATTTTTAAGGAAAAAAAGTTTTTAACTTCTTCACGTTTTAATGTATCCTGAGATCCGTGTAACAGAAAAATAATTATTGTTCTCCTGAGACGATGAGACCTAACTGTCCCTTCATCTCTTAGGTGGTGTTCCAGGTTGACA
The DNA here is from genome assembly GCF_059751315.1 of Micrasema longulum. Taxonomy (NCBI): domain Eukaryota; kingdom Metazoa; phylum Arthropoda; class Insecta; order Trichoptera; family Brachycentridae; genus Micrasema; species Micrasema longulum. The sequence continues at coordinate 195,663 of NW_028279347.1, forward strand.
TTATACGGATGGGATTTCATTAGCTGCAGCATACACAAGTCATCACTGCTCATCCTGCTCACATGGTCTTTCGGGTATCTTCATCTGGATCTACACCATCACACAATTTCCTCCATTTCACACATTTCTCTAATTACAGTATTACGGATTCTGTCTCGCAGTAAAGGACCTTGAGACCTTCGTTGCAGATGTTCAAAATAACCCGTTGGTACGAAAAGCGTCAGTTCGTGCTTCCACGGCCATGTCTTGTATATTCTGACCTTGCTTTTTAGCACTTTCATTTTTTTTAATACTTTCATCAATTTCGGTTTATTCTTGATCATATTTGGAATAAAAACAAAAGCATACCCATGTTTTTGCCAATGCTCCTGATTCAATAAAATAAAAAAGTTCGAGTGTTTGTAACAGGACAATGAGACGTCATATTTTATTTAAATATATGAATGAAAGAGATTTCAATACCTCAATCAATCAATTGGTTTTGCTGGAAAGAAGAAACAAGAGAATGGCCCTCAAAATCATATATTTGGGTAAATCATAAGAACGCAAATGTTTATTTAAAAAAAAAATACGCATTTAAAGCGCTAACTTTGTGGTATATGCCGAACATATGGAAGTAATAAATCAAGTAAATTGTCATGTTTATTTGATAATATTTAGTAATCACTGTTAAACATTGGTTGGTTGGAAGAAATTTCCATTTGGTAATAAGCCCGCCAATGTATAAATAATATTATGTACAAAAAGTTAAATAAATAAAAATAAAATAGTAAAAAATTCTTAAGTTAAGTATACCTTCATAAAGACGCTTATGTAGCTTTGAACCCGTCGGTAGAAAAAAAAAATAAGTGATTAAAAACAAAAGTGTTTTATATTTATTTTACTACCAATTGAATTTATTTAAAAGCGATACTGTATAGTTTTGGAAAACACAGATCTTACCAAAACTGTATAGATTAGTGTTTCAAAATGAATGCAAGTAGTTTTAAAACCAAGTGTTTTCACAGCAACAACAAACCATCACGCCTTTTTCCGTAAAAGTAGGTAGATAGAATAGAACGCCATATCACTTTACCTTTGCATTCTGATCTCGCTTCCTCTACATTCACACATCTTCAAAGTATTTAATTTTTGAGAAAAATGTATAAAATAAATTTTTGCGTTTTTTGATTAACCCAAATATTTCAATTTTGGTGGCCGTTTTTAACGAGTTGTAAATAACTCGCCATTATAAAATGGAAATCAAGTTGTGGTAGAGTAGGGTGCAATCCTCGGATCTTTGATCCATGAGTCCACGTCACTGTAGCCACGGGACCACAACCCGATTCTTGACTGAGGTACTAATTTTAGTATAATTTTCTAGGTTTATTTTAAAGAAATAAACATACTGTATATTCCACATCCGCAAGCTTCGTTGAAAATTGATAGTAATCTAAATTCTTACTTTATTTTTAGACCAACATTGCGTGCTCGGGGATATTTTCAATAAAGTTTCAGAGTGATATAAATTCACGCTCAATGGCAATCGTAATACACTTTTGTAATTCAAAAGCTTCTTGTTCTTTCCAGTTTTGATTTATCGATAATTTGGTAGTGCGGGGATTTGAAAAAAAAACAAAAAAAAACGCATTCTCTAAATTCATGAATTTGATACTCACCATCACTCAAACTTCTTGGTCTAGTTAATATTTTATTTATCGATCAATTATTGACAAATATGAAAGATGTCTACTAAAAGCAAAATTAACCAAAGAAGTAATAGTCAATTATATCTGTATCAAATGCATTTTAGCGATTGATTTTCAAAACAAAATGTCCATAAAGAACGAGGTTTAAAAATAAAATTAAAACGTTTTTAAATAATTAAAAAATTAAAACGTAAAAATATATTTAAAACGAAACGTTTAAAAAGCAATGTTTTCTTTCTGTTATCAATTTCTATCTATTACGTTATCCATAGTGTTGAAGTGCTTTATCTGTTAAGTTTTTTATTTTTTACTTTTTTTCGAACACTTTACAAATTTACTATTATGCTCAATGTTTGTTTTTGTAAATTTTTTGATAATTTAAAGTTGCCAGAATTTCACTCGTCCATGCACTTTGTAGCTGCAAGACGATTAGTAATCTAGTTTCAATAGGTAAATGTTATCAACTATCAAACATCAAAATTTAGTAAATGAGGTCTAGAATTCCAACCGTCCATGCGCTCAGTAGCTACAAGACATGTAATCTAACTTCTATTTTTATAAATTTGTTTTTTATTTTATTTTTTAAATGTCACTAAATCTCTTAACTTTATTGTCAAATAAAAAATAAAAAATGTAAATAGGGGCTAGATTACTGTGTTTGCGCTCTGTAGCTGCAAGACGTGCTGTAATCTAGCTCCTGTATATTATAATTGGAGACGAGGAACAAGAATCCTAACCGTCCATGCGTTCTGTAGCTGCAAGACGTGGTGGGATATTTATTTACTGTACAGCGCCCTTGCGGTGATTTTCACAAAAACGGCGCTATATAAATTATCCAAATATATAAATAATGTCGTAAAACTAACTAATGCAGAAAAAATAATTTTGAACAAAATAATAATTTTATATAATGCAAGTTCGATAAATATAAATGCAATCATCATTCCTTTTCTACACCTAATGATGCATAGGGCTCTGCATTGGAACACTAATTGCAGCGTATCTTGATTATTTTTATTACTTGAAGCTAAGATGATCAGTCTTAGGCTCCGAGTGCCAGTCCAGGGACTATAAAGAATTCTAGTGTAATTTAAAAAAATAATATTTATTTCATGGCAACCATGTTGGGAATCAAACCTGAGACCTCTTGCATGGTAGACAAACGCGCTGACCACTACACTACAAGGTCGAATATTAAAATAGATAGTATTTATCATGAAAATATGTAATGTGTAAATAAGATTTTATTATATATAAAGGCATCTGTTTTTAAAATTATGTATGAAGGTACGCTAGCTTAAGATCAATAAAATAAATAAATTATGTAATATCAAAATATGTGTTTACATATTACAACAGAGATGAAGAACATTTAAGAGAAGGAAATATGGAAGTCCAGGCATCTACAGGGCTTATGACCTGTCAATGGCTGGTTTAAGTGGCCACTTTACACACTGTTTAACATTTACCATTTTGCCCATATTTGAACATCTATGTTCCTTCAATTCTTTCATCTGTTGATGTTTGTAAAGTTGAAGAGCTGAAACCTTTATTTATGCGGGTGAGATTCGTCTAATTGAATTATTTCACCTACATACTAGGCGACGCCTGAAAATGATATTTTTTCAATTTCTATACTTCTTCATGTAATATGTTATATGTTAATATAAAAAGCACCCTAGGGAGTTGAATCTTGTCCTTGTCTACAAAAATTTGAACAAACTCAAAATATTGTTTAAAATATGTGATAAATAATGTAGATAAGAAATAACTTAAATAAGTGCAGATATAGTAAAAATCAATAAGAAAATATTCATTTAAAATTTATTTTTAGATTATCAAACATCGTGTACTTGTTACTGTGTTGTTAAGCTAAACTGGCAGTGCACAACGGAATTTTAGTCCCAACACTTATGTATGGAAGTGAAACATGGAACTGGCAGAGGATGGATGAAAGCCGAGTAAACGCGGTTGAAATGCGATCTCTTAGACAAATGTGTGGGAAATCAATGTATGACAGGGTTACGAATGATGAAATCAGGCGAGAGTGTAAATTTGAGACAAGTTTAATTGATAAGATTAAGAAAGGGTCTCTGAGATGGTTTGGTCACGTAGAACGAATGGACGACGAGAGAATGGTAAAACAAGTATATATGGCAAAAATGAACGGCAACGTTAGGCGAGGACGACCAAGGAAGACGTGGCATGATCAGATAAACCAAAATCTTAAGTCTGGTCATGTCAAAAGCAGACAGAACCGAAGGGCATGTATGACAAGATGTATAAATGTGGAAGAGGCTAGGATTGCATGCCAGGATAGACGTGTGTGGCGGTCCATTCTCTCTGCCTTCCCCTACGGAGAAATGGCGTGATGGTAGTAGTAGTAGTAGTAGTAGTAGTGTACTTGTTGATTTGTATTTAAGAGTGTGAAATGTATTATTTAAAAAAAAAACTTTCATACGATACACAGACGCAGAAACTCTTGGAGGGGAGAATATAAAAGTCTATGTATTTACAGAGCTTATGAGCTTATTAGCTTATTTAAGTAATTACTTTATACACCGTGTAAATATATTTAACGTTCTGTCTATGTTGGAACATCTATATAATTTATTAAATTTATCTACCACTTGAAAGACATTTAACATTTTTTGTTGGTTTATTTGATAATCTAATGCAATGCCAGTTGCACCAATGAAAATTCTCATAAAAGATTAAATAATAATTTCAAAGTAATTCATATTACTATGCAATAGCTATCTGTACATTTATAAACAGTTGTAATAAAACAAAATAGAACAAATTCAAATTAAGTCCAACTTAAATTGATTTGAATATGGTTGGTTTGAAAATACTCATAGCAAGAAACTCGCCAATGTTGAAAGCTAAAAATAACAAAAATAAATATTTTTTCAATGTTTTGAGTATGCCGAAATGCTTAAAGTCGGGCTGAATTTCCTCCTTAGGTTGTTAATCTGATCTAAATTAGAAGCAACAATTAATTCAGCTGGATGAATCTCACCCACATGATAAAGGTCTCAGCTCTTTTACTTCACAAAAGTCAACAGATGGAAGAGTTGAGCAAATGCAGATATTTAAACGTGGGCAGAATGGTGAATGTTAAACACTGTGTAAAGTAAATTCTCTGTTGCAACAAATGTATATCTCAATGGCTTTTATTTTTATTTTTATTCATTTATATATAGTGTATTCATATTTAAAAAAAAAAATATTATAACCAAACTCACCAAGACAATTTATACGGTTAGTCGGTAAAAATGTTTTCACAAAGAAATCATAGAATAAAATATTGTGGTCTCACTGGGAATAGAACTCTGAATCCCCGTGCAAAAAGCAAGCTTCTTTATTAAGAGAAATCAATTTTGGGATGGGATAATTTTGATTCCAGGAAATTTTTCACAGTCTTTGAAAGCTAGTCAGGTTTTTAACACATCAAAATATTCTGATCTATTTTTACTAACAACTGTTTTATCTCAATAAGAATTTTTCGCTTGTTGTATACAATTTCGACTTTAAAATATTAAGTTTAGACGAATAATTTTCCCGTAGATCTTTTTTGATGCTGGATTTTTATCTGTAGTGGTAATTTCACTAAGAACCGATATGTAAAGCTACATTTGAAACTGTTTTTTTTTAGTTATTATATTTTTGGTACGAACTCAATGAATAATTACACACATATCTGTCACCACGTATTGGAGTGGCAGGATATAATTCAACCGTAAGTATGTAAGTAAATATTGCAAACAAACATATAGAATACAATATTATCTGATAAATATGACTCCAGCTGTATTTTTTATAAATGAGCGCTTTTTTAAGTAACTTTTATTTATCATATATTACAAATTTATTATGTTTTTTACGATTTAAATACTTTCTGTGAAAGAAATTTTGCATAAATGTAACAGACCGAAAAATAATTTTCCTTTTAAAATTATTTTGTCTATCTAACTATTTTAACTTTTCAGATAGCTAAAAGATCTGCCATGATTGTTTATTTAAATAAATTATTTTTTTTAGTTTTTAATTGATTTATTTAAAGTATTTATTTCTTACATTTTTGAAAATTACGTAGATTTCTGTTATTTTATAAGTTAATTTTAGAATTTTGTATAGTTACAATTGAAGGATTAGCAAAATAAAAATTCTTCCCTCCACATACACACTTTAATCTATCAACTTTAATAACATAGTAAAAAACATACCAGTCTGACAATGTCGCGAGGGTGATAAAACCGGTTATTGGTGCATCAAACTAAATGGAATAACGTTTCAAAGTTATAAATATATTTATTAATAAGTTAGAAATTTCATCAGATAAAACTATTTTGAGTGTAGTTAAATTCATATTTTTAACTTTTAGTTTTAGTTTCTATATTTCATTATGTCTTATGTCGGCGTGTCTGAATAAACCTGTGTGCGTTAGAATATATATATTTATTTACCTTTGTGTATCTAATGTAAATTGTACATTGGCGGGTTTATTGCCAAATGGCAATTTTTTCCAACCAACCAATAAAATAAAAGGTTTATTTATGTAATTCATGGTACAAAACAAATTCAATAGAAAAGAAAAATAAAAAAAGCTAAATATATACAAAAACCAAAAAAATATATTCATGTAAAAACTACCTGAAATCAATACTATTACAAAATCGTAAAAAGGAATAAAGAGGAAAGAGGAAAGTTGGAGATATAAATGAACAGAAAGGAGATGTTTCTTCAAACGTGATTTAATCAGAAATACTGTACTCACATCTTTAATCGTAGATGGGAGATGATTCCACAGAATGTAAATATGTAGATTTTCTCATTTTTTTAAATAAAAAAGTGCAAAAACTTAAATGACCCCATCGTAATTGCCCAGTATTGAAAAGGGTAGATAATTTCAAAAACTATTTGTAATTATGCGATATCAATTTAATGTGGAAACAGAAGATTAAAAATATTTCAAACACACTTAAAATATGAACGTACATATTCAAAACAATTTAAAATATAATAAATGTAAAGGACTTTAAAATATTTATTTTGCATTGTGCAAATCAATTTTGGAGTATGGTATAATTGGATGGGGTGGTGCGAGTGGCACAGTTTTAAATATTAAACCATTATTAAAATAAAATTTAGAGTACCGATACAGAGATCTACTGAAGAAATATTTCCCACATCACAACTTATGACACAAAATCAATTATACGCTAAAACAATACTTGCTAACTTTTTCAAAAACTAGTTTTACTCAAACGAAAGACATAACTCCAACAATACAACAAATACAAATAATACAATCATTTAATCTTCAACACAAATACAACTTTTACAAATACAAACTAATACTACTATCTGACAAAGAGATTTTGAGTACTATGCAATAAACATCTATAAACTACTTCCACTGTCAATTAAAACAACAGAAAATGATAAAATGTTGAAAAAGTCCATAAAAAATGGATAGTAGAACTGGGTAGAAGTAAAATGGATTGTCTTATTCGCCCAAACCAATATTAAATCAACTGCTCCACAAATGAATAGTTTATGTTATGTTTTTGTTATTTTATTGTACGTTTTAAAGTTTAAATAATAAAGATGTACATACATTTAATGTAAACTTAAATATGCAGTGTTTAAATCTGTCTGAACATTTTGTTAATTATCTCTGTATATTAAGTCTTTTTTGTTTATTCTCACTTGTAAAAATATTAAAAAAATATTATTCTTAAGTGTTCTTGGCACGGTTAACCCAGTGAGTTCACATTATTTGTATTATCAATTTTTGTTTTTTATGTAAAAAAAAAAGATTAATGAATAAATTTTAAAAAATCCTTTTTTATACAGAAACAGTTAGAATAACAGTTTTCATATAAACATGATGTAAAAATGTTCCGGTCATTTCAATAACCACGTAGAGTTAACAAAGCTGGCTATTTAGGGTTACCACTGAGAGCCTGCGCGCTGATCTGGTTGGATGATGACTTGGTGAATCTATATGTAACTAGTAGACAATAGCTCCACAATAGGGTGCCAATATAAAGAGGGGCACGTCGATACTTTACCGCGCCGCGCGATTCCCGGAAGTCAATCTTCAAACCCCCAGTTTCTCGAACTTTGACTTTATTATTTTTTTAATAAAAAAAATAATTTTTATGATTTAGTTGGGTCATTTTTAAGAAACAAAAAATGAAACTTTCAAATTTGCCAAAAAAAATTCTTGATTTAGTGTAATTTATTTTAGACATCAAATACGTGCTAAACTTAAATCCACATATATTTAAAACAATCAACAATAAACGATTTAGATTCATCGAAATTTTAAGACTAATCTGAATAAATATTTGCAAAATACTTTATGGAGTCCGTTAAAAGTTAATAAATAAATATGTAAAATATAAAAGTGCGTAAAATAAACTTGTCTTAAAAAGTTCTTAGTTCTGATACACTGAAACTGAACTGGTATATTTACTATAAAATTAAAAATATTTTTTTCAAAAAGAATAAGGGATTCAACACTTTAAATAAATCAATATTATTATCTGTAGAACCATTTATTTAAGTGATGCCGGGTTTATATAGTACTCCTGGGCGAATTATCACTATTAAGTGGACATATCCAAAATCGTAATTTTTTTAGTAAAGTTTGTAGAAATGTTCCTAATTATATTTTTCATACACATAAATATGAAAAAAAAATGTGGCTTTAGAATAAAAAAATTATATTTTTTGCTTTAAAATAAAAATATAAAATAAAATAAATCATAAAAAATAGCTACGAAATTTCATACAAGATGGCAAAATTGAGTGAGTTTTAAGTTGTGCCTTTGTTTTGGCGAATAAATATTAATTTATTGTGTAACCGTACTTCTGTAAATATGATTTTTTCGGTTGTGCCATTATTATTCCAAGGTTTTGATGTATTATGTTTGTTTAATCTGTTATTTATCAAATCTTTTAAGAACAACTTTTGCTTTTATGTCCCAATGCCCAGAATGTGAAGATCTACCGGTTTTTCTAAGATCTCTTTGCCACTACACAGGGTGGTATGAAAATGAATTGGCATGGGTAACTAGAAGTATTTCATGTTGATCATGTTTAAGAATATATTGTACACCATTATTTTACTTCCCTTGTTTGTCTTGTTAAATAATTTTATGTGCGTTCTGTTTGGTTTCTTGTACATATTTTTCTTCACAATATTGTTGTAATTGGCCTAGACTGTATATATAAAGGATAAATAATGAAATAAAATGAGTTTCAATACATATTGTGTCATTGTGGCTCTTGTGTCATGAGTTGATAAAAGAAGCATTACAACTACGGAACAATCCACTAAATTTCTAGCAGGCGCAGCTTACAATAACATCATTCTTATTTGAAGTGTCTTATCTAAATTTTAAAAAAGCATTAATAAAACTCATCTTAAAAAAAAAATTTAAAAAAATTACATCATGTTTGCAGTAAGACACGCAACTTTATGGTAGTTGCGTTAAATGTTATATAGAGGAAATAATAATATTACTCGTTTCATTATTCACACGAATATTTTTAATGAAATTCAAGAGAACCATAAATCAAGCGGATAAATCACATAATGAAAAAATTGTTCACCGGTTAAAAAGTTGGAAGAGATTGGCACTACTAAACAAATTAATCAAATAACAAATATGAAAGCCCTATAACTAAATATTTTTTTGTATTTGGCTGGATGAAAAATATAAGATCCAGATTCACTGCTATTGGAAATGGAATAGGTACTAAGGCTTTGCCTTATGCACCACTAGATACTGATTATTATTAGATCCGTGAAATTTCGCGCTACGAAAATCTCCTGCACTCCATTTTCAATAAAATATAGACAAAACAAACTAGAAGGGACAAAACAAAATATCGTTTGAATTGAAACCAAGGCCCGCATAATATTGAAAAATTACCACAGTTGTCAACATTGTTAAGTTGAATTTTCTGTATGAAACATTGCATTTTTACATTTTTTTACACACTTATTTAAAGGTTTTCGATGATTTTTTATCCAAATATTCACATTTTTATAATTAAAATTCGATTTCGCTTTATGAACAATTAAGCTTAACTCTATTGACTTCTCATTGTAATCGAAGCCAAAAAGAAGAAAACTGTTTGGGAATCGCTGGAAGTATTTTAAAAAGGTACTGTATTTTGTCCTACGATGACCAAGTTGTTATTATTTCCTCTTTTACACGGTGTGAGTATGAGCATACTAGCATACGAGCTTGAAATTATTGCTGTATAATAATTAATTAAGTATTAATTAATTTAATAAGCATAACGTACTGAGACTGAATATGGAAGTCTTGGCATTCACAGAGCTTATGACCTCTTATTGGCTCGTTTAAGTGGCCTTTTTATACACTGTGTAATATTTACCATTCTACTTTTTTTCTTCTTTTATTTAGGAAACATACAGTAAAGTTACAAAGTTTTATATTTTACACAGTTTGACATAACTCTAATGGACCAGTGAAGTTTTCATATTATAAAGTAATTGTATGTAAGGTTATTATTAATGAAAGTACAAAAAGAGAAGGAAAAAAAACATGAATGGAAATTCTTTAAAAATAAAAATTAAAGTAAAAAAGTTATTTTAAAGTTTGTAGTTCGTAGTTAGTATTAACAAATGGAAATAATATTAAAAATTTAGAAAATTTGTAAAAGTAATTAAAAGCTAAAAATTAAAATAAAGAAGAAAAACATGCTCACACGTTAAAATACAATAAAATAGTAATGACATTCAAAAAAGGAAAAATATAAATATACACATACATATTTTAAGGGATTCAAAGAAACGATGAGAAGAATCTTTAAGTGAAATATAAGACGATAAATTAAAGTTAATTTAAAAAACATCTTCAAAATTAATTGCACATTATAGTAAGAGCAGCAATATATTGATTTTATATACATATATAATATAAGTAATTAAAAGTAGTTTATAAGTATAAAAGTATAAGTATATGTTCAAACATCGGAATATCCATCTAAGTTAAGGAGCTTACTCCTTCATTGATGTTGATGAAACTCGCATGACTGAATTGTTTCACTTACTAGGTAAACTTTTAAAATATTTTTAAATTTATGTACTTCTTGGATAAGTTGTTTATTTTAATTTTATTATATTCATTCATTAAAAAAACAACGTATCTGTAACTCTACGAGACCATGAGTCCCATGTTGAGTTGGGATGCAACATAATAGAAAGCGGAGGCATCAATATTATTAAAGAAAACTACAAATAAAAGTTATTACATAACTATAAATTTTAATAATCATTTGGACAAAAAGCTTAAATGCTATATAAACATATATGCAGTGTCTCGCAGCAGTTTCCTGCAATTGGTCTCTTCCCTTAGACGAAATTCCAACTTGTACACCTCTCCTGAAAATAGCTCCGGTTTGTTGTACCCTCCGTGGTGTAGTGGTCAAGATGCTTGACTCACAAACGGAAGGTTTCGGGTTCGATTCCCGGGGAGAACACCAAAATTTTATGTGATTTTTCTCGAAAAATACGCCTTTGGAAATCATGTTCGAAATACTACTGTTGAAATAGACAATGTTTAAGTAATATATGTAATCTGCAAGGTTACTTAAGGAGGAAATGATAGCTACTGGGTCTTACAAATTTAAATAATCTATAATCTATACATATTTAGTTTTTACATTATAATTTAGTATCGTAACATACAATAATATAGATGAAATAAATAAGATAAAAAATGAAAGAAATGTGTTAACGTGTAATAAGCTAAGTAAAACGTAAACAATGAACTAACGAATAATTCAAAAATAATGAAAAATAGTGAACTTGCAAGAAAAAATACACGAATCTTAAGGAAACATAAATGAAATAAAAGGACTCTGCTTTCCTTAGTTTAGTATGGGTATTAATTGGTGTCCGGGCTACAAGAAAACAAATATATGAGTGAAATAAAACCGGAACTCTAGACTAGTTAGTGTTATTGATTAGCTGGATATTCTCGGGTAAAAATCTTGTAATAGAAAATTGATCAAAGATTAATCTACCTTGTAGTGTAGTGATTGGCGTGCTTGCCTACCATGCTTAAGTTTCCGGATTCAATTTCTGTGGATGTCAATATGAGATAATAATTTATAATGTGGCAGTAATTTGTTATCTCTAATTTTTCCTGGATTCGCAACTGTAGCATGATATTGGTCACCTTACTTTCGAGTAAAAACGGCTCTACATGCTGGTCGATATGTTCGCCAGTACGCTGGCGCGTGTATTGGCAACGAGATCGCTAAACTGTTCGCGCGTTCGCGAGTCGTTCAGTATCTGCCGTGCGTCCCAATGTGCGGACCTCCAAAGCGTACAAAAATCACGTGCGCCCTCTCCGGTGTTCGGTAGTACTAAAAGCTGGACTAACGTGTAGACGGGTTTACCAGCGTCCAGCTAGCGCCCGTTCATGTATTTTGAAAAACAGATAATATTCGAGTCGCACGCCAGCGTATGTAGCGGCGCGGATGCCAGCTCTGCAAGCCACAAATACATACCCCACTCTACACGTTTGCCAAAACGTGTTTGCCAACGTACTGGCGAAGGTATAGTCGAGCGTGTAGAGCCACATTAACATATAATTAAGATACGCTGCATTTGCTGCATAAAAGGGAATGATTCTGATGAAATGGACAACTTTTCGAAGTCAAATTTCTCAGTTGAATACATCTTTTTTAAGCATACCGCCCTCCGGGAATATTATTGGCTTAATTCAAAAAACTTTTCTAAAGAAAAGCAGTTACACACACACTCACTTTATCAGTATACTTATATTAATTCCGAAAAACAAAATGACAAACTTATGTTCGCTCACTTGTGCCATCTAGTTTTTTTTAATGTTTCTGGATCATTTGTGTCAAGATTATATTTTGAGTTTGAATAATAAATACATCAAGTATAACATTAACCATTTTGCTTTTAAAGTCATATAAATAACCAACGGAATAAAATATTTTTAAAGCAAACTTAACTCATAATCGACAATTTTGGATTTGTGCCATTATTATTACTCAGGTGAAATGTGTAAACGTGAATTTAAAATTATTTTTAAAAATCTTGGATTTATATTTCTTCTGGTTTTATGAACGATGATTCCCCTATCTCCTTTTATCGTCTTATTTATGTAGATCATTTATTAGGTATGATGGCCATCATTAGTCCTCACATAATGGCGTGAAGAGATGGTGAGATTGGGAGGTAATGCTACAGAATGTCTGGTCACCACTCTTCCGGGAAATATGGGCCGCTAGGGTCCTTGCGCCTTTGTTAAAGCTGTGACTTTAACTATTGGAAAAAAGGATTTAAAAGGAGTTAAATTGAAGCGATCTTACATCACACTACATTAAAACACAATGTAATACAAGGTATCAACATTTGAAGCAAGCGGGTGCACCAATATGAACTTGTTAAAATAAACGTGTTTTAAATACAGTATTTGTGAAAATAAGTAAAACGACGAGAATTATTTGATTAGATTTTATTTTTTATAAAAATATTTTATGTTTTAAATGCGTTATTTGCAAATGATGTGTTGTACCACGAAATTTTGTATAAATAAACCAAAAAATGACATAAATATTGAAATGTTCAACGCATTATTTCAACCGGGAATCGAGTTGTAGTCCGGTAGTAAGTGTTGTAAATTCACGGATCAAAGGTCCGTGGTTCAAATTCTACTCCACCAAAACTCGTTTTTTTCAGGTCAAGTTATTTACCATTTTTCGGGAAATGATTTGAAAATCGAAATGCTTTGGTTAACAATAAAAATTCAAATACGTATTTGTTTTCAAAAATCTTTAAAACACACACTTACAAACGTCATCATTATTAACATATTAGATTGGAAATCTAGCCATTTTAAAAATATTTACAATAATATTTTAATTTGTTTTTATTTCATCCAGATATAGTTTCGGAAAATTTAAGATAAAAAAAGGTAGGTAATGTCATGGAAATGCCTAATTGTTATGAAAATACTTTTTTTTGGCATGGATAACTAATAGGTACATACATACATAACGCGATAAAAAAACTACTTTTTAATGAAAATATTAGTTTCTCTGATGGTTGCCATGTTTGACTACTTAGTAAAACCGCTCAGATTCGACGTACTCGTAGGTAAATGGTGTACATCTGCATTGTCATACTTTTCTCTATAAGGGAAAAGAGGGAAAATATTATAAATTAGTACGAAATATCTAAGAGGTTACGCGGTCTGACTTTTCCACATGCTAACGTAACACTGCATCTCCCTGGATTATGACACTAAAGCAGTGATTTTTTAAAAGCACTATTGTCGTGTGTTTATAATGTTACTATTCTAATAAATTGTTTCGTATGGGAGCGTAGACCATCCGAAAACCCATAAAAGAGCCCAGTTTTATCTGTCATTTTTAGACGTACGGTATACTAAATAATAAATAATTTTGAAAAATGGAAACGGTTATGACACAGTCAAAAAAGGTCTGATACTGTTAAAAAAAACGAAATTGGTTCAGTTTTGTGGTACGGAAAACGGAACAACTAAACTTCAATTTTGTCGATTCTAGTTAATAGATTGAATTTTTTTACGGACATTTCTTGATGGAACTGCATTTTAATTATAATAACTTAAATACGAATTTAGTTTTATTCCACTTTTATTTATAATTTTTACCAGTGACCGGGTTTCGTCGTGGCCGACATCGTTAGACTAGTAAGATACTTAACAAACTTTTATGTTATATACAAGTGCAAGCAAGGGTTGTAAATCATGATTTAATATAATTATGGGAATAAAAGAGTTAAAATTAAAATAATTAAAGTATCAGTAATAATAATTGTATGAATTTAGGTTTTGTTTGAATTAATATAATAAAAACTGATGTAAAATTTATAACTTTAAGAACTTTTAAAGTAAAAACGTATTTGAATTATATGTATTGTATATAAATTTTATTAAAACCAAAACAGGGGCCGCTGGTTGGTAGTTTCGTCGACAACTATGTCTCCGGGCCTAGGGGTAATTAAGTGATTCTCTGAAAGCAAATTGGTTTTCCCATAATTATATAAAATCATGATTTACAACCCCTGCTTGCACTTGCATATAACATAGAAGTTTGTTTAGTCTCCCACCAGTCTGACGATGTTAGTCACGATGAAACCCGATTACAGGTAAAAATTATAACTTAAAGTTTAATAAAACTTTATTCGTTTTTTATTATTATTATGATTTTGGCTAAGCATAATCAGTCCGACTGTCTTTTTTGTCAAATACCGGGAGGCATCTGCGAGAAAGTGACAACAAAACTTTATTAAAATACCCATTTACCAAATTATTCTGCCCCGCATTTCCTCTTAAGAGATTGAAAAATTGTGGTCCACAGGTTTCAGGAGAGTTGTGTTAACGCAATTTATAACAGATAACAAAGAAAAAATGAGATTTGCAATAATTTAAACCTCGCCATAGTAAATCTTTGGCGTGACATCCTAGTGATTGTTGTTCAAGAGTTTTATTCATTTTTCACCATCAGATCGTTGGCGTCGGGACAGATCATCGCAAGAATTAATGGATCCAAATTCACCAAATGAACATGATTATTCTTCAAAATTTTCGGCTGGACACGCAAGAGTTTAAGCAGTCACAATTGACTTATTTTGTCGTCTGTGTGTCTCATCATAATATGTCTGGGCTTAAAATAATTTTAGGAAGCGAACTAAGTTACGCTTCGCTTTGTTATAACAAACATGAAAGAAATCTGACACATCACTTTAAAAAAACGTTTTTGAGCGACTCATATTACTTAACATCACTGGGATTTTTTGTGTGTCAACAAATATGACGTATTTTAGCGAAAGCTAGATCAATTAAAACACTCAGTTTAAAAACATCTTAAATGTAGGTAAATAACCACATACCGACTGATCTATATCTACCGTCTCTTCGTCAGGATACTAATTACACTAATATGAAAAACCCACTACACCTTCACCATAGTAGTAGTTACGCAAAAGTATAAAACTGACGTGCTGTTATAATACATGCTCTTAGTAGTTATCATTAACGTGTACTGATTATATATTTTTTGTTTTGCATGTTGTTTTGCATAGTAAGTGTCCTGACGAAGAAACTGACGAGTACGTTTTGAAACCGGTAGACATGGAAAATTCGGTAAGTGATTACACACAATTATTGACTTACATTAAATATTTTTTCGACGACAGAGTAAATAAAAAACTAATGAAAACAGAGTCCCATAAATAATGCAAACAGAATCCGGACTAAATGTACGGACCCTATTCTTGCAAAATTCAATTACCAACTTCTACACATCAACACCGAAATATGAGTACTACCTTCAAATGAATTTATTGTTTGAAATTAGTTTATTTTTCGATCGGATTCTTACGACACGACGCAACGTCGACCATGGATTCATTTATTGATGCAAATAAAAGTATTGTTAATCATCATTATTCATTAAAATTACTTTGCTTATTCCGATAAATAGATTATTTATGTCAACGCATCTTTAGGATAAACATTGTGAAATACAATAAATTCTACCGCAAATATAGTTTATATTCATCGATTTACTTACAATTTACATAAAACATAATTCTTAAAAATCACTAAATTTTAACCAAAGAGATAATCAATATTTGATATGTATTATCTTTATGTTATTGATTTATTTTATATTTATTTTCTAATAGTGAGTTATTTACAACTCTGTAAAAATGGTAGATCATAAGTATGTATTAAAAAAAATAAAAAAAAACATTTTCACGTAACTAAAATACGTTGCTCTGTTTATTGTTTATAATTGTAAAATCAAAAATACAATTGCCCTTACTTTTTTACAATTTTTATATGTAACAAACACATTTTTATCAATCGTGTTAAAAGTTGTATGAATCGTTGATGAGTAGGTAAATCAATAAACAAATACGCTTTTTAACTTGTTAAAATAAAGTAAATACTTCTGAATTTTGTCAATCTCTAAAAGCTATGTCATCAATCACTGATTTTACGGATGTTTTTAGCTGTTTTGGTCCTTACTTTTTTTGTGTCTGGGTATGTCCGTTTTCACGGCAAATTACAACCCTTACAAATCATGAAAACATTTTTACCTGAAACGATGTAATGCTTACAGAAAGTAAACAAACATTCTAACGTAAAAGAGACACAATACCCAAACGGACAAATACAAAAACAATCTTTTTATTTACAAAAAAACATTTGCTTCTTGCAATACAATCCACTTTCTGAACAATATTTTTTTAAATGTTTATTTTGATTTCAATATTTTGATTTGTCCAAATATTTGTATGCACAAGACTGGATTTTTCTGGACTGAACATTTCAATAATGTCTTATTGTATTTCAATAATCACTTATTGGAGAATACCTTAGAAAAGAGAATATCGAAGTCTAGGCATCTACAGGGCTTATGAACTGTCATTGGCTGGTTTAAGTGGCTTTAACTTTACACACAGTGTAACATTCACCATTTTGCCTATGTTTGAACATCCATATTTCTTCATTTCTTCCATTCACCACACCCAACAACCTAAATCCTACAGATGGAAGAGTTGAGGAAATGTGGATGTTTATACATAGGCAGAATGGTGGATGTTATACAGTGTTAAAAGTGTTCACATAAACCAGCCAATGGTCATAAGCCCTGTAAATGCATAGAATTCCATATTTTCTTCTCAAAAATGTTTTCCTTCTGTGTTGCAACAAATTTAAATATAAATAACTCCCTAGGAAGGAAATCCAGTCAGCCTGCAAGCATTTGGACATACTCAAAACATTGTTGTATTAATACAATTTTCAAAAAGGGAAATATTCAAAAACTCTTCTAAATCCATGGATCAAGGGTTAAACATGGATGGTATAAAGGAACATTTATTCTAGCCAATTTGTTTTCCAATTTATGAGGTAAGTAGAGGTCAAAGTTCGGTGACTGACAAATATTTATAGTTGCAATGATCGTGATTACAAAATGACTATTTTTGATGATTTCAGGTGCCATGTCTAGTTACGCTGTAGCCCGGTAGGGGGTATACGGTGGGCCTTCCGCCCGCTGGGTTTGAGTCTTCGCTAATAAATCTCGTTAACCAACGGCGCTACAGTGTGGCGTTTAATTGGATCGTTTGGATATCTAAGTGTATACTTATTGATCCAGATATAAAAAATATTTTTACTAATAAAAAATCATAAATTATAAATAGTGCGCCCCGTGGTGGAGTGGTTAGCATAACCCTGATAATGACATGACGTGCATGCGGTCAAGGGCTCGACTCCCGGTAATATCAAAGTAAATAAATTATTGCCAATGGTGATTTTTCAGTACAAAATTCCAGTCCCTGGTCTGAATGGAAAACACGTGTTTTTAAACAATTGTTCATTAATAAGGGTCTATAAAATACTTTATTTGTACATATTAGTAGCATAAAAAATATTTTAAAATTTATGATTTTGAATTCCCCTGAAAACGCTTCATTGCATTGGCCCTGCCCCTTACAAGTCAAGATTCGCATAGAATTGTGACGCACTTTTTATAAACATACTGTCGTATATAATTTCATCTGCGTTTATTTACATATACATATACAGGTATTAGTAATTTAACAACTGTTTATTGTACATTATGTCTGGAAAACCCATATTTTCGTTAAAACCCATACAGTCCATACAAATAAAATTAAAAAATGTCAATATATTGTTGACGAACATGAATCTTGACGTCACGAGTGTCATGATCAATCATGGCGCGTTTTTGCGAAGGCGTATTTTAAAACAATTTTATTTATAAAATTATGAATAAAAATGTTTTTTCACAATTGATTTTGAAATAACAATTAATTTTCCTAATCCATTTCACATATTTTTATTGGTGTTTGTAGTATGTTATATTTTTCTATTAGCGAATGATATTATCTTCATGTTTGAAATACATTTTCAAGATATGTTGTGGTCCACTAGGTGCCAAGAAAAGGATAATCAAGTTCTGGACAGAAAAACCGAACAAAGTGTTTCATCAACAACAGTTTGAGTATATCCAAATGTTTGTAGATAAGGCTGAATTTCATTCCCTTGGGAGTAAAGTTAATAAAAATAAAAGCCGTATTAAACAGACTTCATGAACTCGGCAATAGTTATTTCCACGTATCTGATATATTTAGTGTAGAGTGTAGGGTATTGTTCCTATAGAACAAACCTTTTGAACTTTTTCAAAGATGGTGAATGGTAATTATATTTATTTATTCATGCATTTCATAATATAAACAGTTTTTTGTTCACTTTGCCCAACTGTATGAAAAAGTACTTGATGATTTTCTTGTTGTATTACTGTAGAATGTTTTATTATTTAATTTTGTTTTTTACATTTATTCTTGAATTATTTAAACATTCAACTGAATGTGCTGTATAATTTTTTTATATAAATCTTGTTTAATTTTTAGGTTTATTTTTATATATAAATCTTGGGTATAAAGAAATTTAGGTTTTTAAAAAAAAAATATTAAGCCAAATATGTTAGTATTATAATTTTTTGTAAAAGGCAGATTTGCCGTTTATGTTAATAAAATAAATAAAATAAAAGAAATGGGAAATATTTGTAAGAAGGAAATATGGAGGTCTAGCCATTTACAGGACTTTTGACCGGTCATTGGCTAAAGCTAGGGTTTCCTAGGACAGCGGTGCCCGTATCTTAGCGGCCGTAGTGAACGGTGATACGGTGGACAGCCGTCGTAACAGTGACTAGAGAGTGTTTTTATTTTTTAACGATGTTATCAACATCGTTTTCCTAGGAAACCACTCTCTAGTCACCGTTACGACGGCTGTCCACCGCATCACCGTTCACTACGGCCGTTAAAATACGGGCGCCGCTGTCCTAGGAAACCCTAGCTTAACAGGCGAAACAATTTGAAGACACCCAAATAACATAAATAAAGCCGACGGGCTTAAACTAAACTCAACATGGTTCCCAGTATTACATACAAAAATGAAAAGAAATGTGCCTACTGCCGACTGCAACACGTATAAATTACTAGTACTTAAACACACACTTTTTCTACAAAACCTGAAGATAGCTCCTGCAATGGTAGCCGAAACGTCGGAACAAATCCAGCACACACGGTATCACCCAAAAAAGAAACAAATTGATTACATTCACCGTGAAAACCTTCATACCTGTTTAACCGGAATGCATGTAATTTAAAAAAAATTAATAACGATTTCCATTCCTGATAAATTGGACGCACCTGTCTTAAAACCCCAGCCCGGTACACGAGTACATAGGTGTCATGAGCATAATAATTGAATGGTATTTAATTTACTGAAATCTCCCAACGTTTTTCTCGGAAAAGCGAAAGACGAGGAGAGAGACGAAAGTACAAAGCATGGAGGCCATCTAGACAATAAAAGAGGTTAATAAACTCGTCTGCATTATACAAAATCCTATTGTAATTTGATTTTTATTAGAAGTCTCGGTGCCCTATGCATCACCAAGTGTGAAAATGGAACGATGATAATGAACATCGCTAATAATGTATTAGTTTTTGTATGTATTAGAAAAGGTCGAGAGAGAAAGGGTTTTAAATACCTGAGAGTATGTGTTACAGAAAAAGGCAGGTTTCAAAAAGAACTGCTAGTGCGGCTAGGAGTTGCAGGTGCCACATTCAATAGCATTAAGGCTGTCTGGAGATTGAATTTTTACTCGGTGGAAATCGAATGCCGCCTATATAACGCCTGCATAACACCTATTTTCCTCTACGGATTCGATTCGTGGCACCTCACTAAGGCCCAAAACAGCAAAATACTGAGTTTTGAGAATTGGTGTCCGAGAAGAATCTTAGGTGTGCGGTGGTTTGACTTTTTGAGGAATGAAGTAATAAGTGAACGGACGCAGCAAACTCCGGTGACAACTGTCATCAAGCGGAGGCGATACGATTGGCAGGGCTATATACTACGGATGCCTCCTGAAAGCCTTAACCGGGCTTGCCTAATTTTCAAAGCATCAGTTTCTCGACGTGCTGGACGTTCACTGCTGACTGTTTGTCGGCAGTTTACGTCAGAACTTTGGGACGAGAACCTGATTTGGGAGGACGCACAGGAGATGTCAGCCGAAAGAGATGCATAGAAGCTCTTTGTGGGTACCATATCCTCCAACTAGGAAGCGGACATGGAATGATAGTGATGATGATTTTGATTTAAGCGCAAAACAGTTTATTTTTTTCTAAGTTCAAAAATTGCATTGAAAAAAATATTTTTGTACGTATTATCGCAACCACTAATCGTCAGACTGCACCGGCTTGAAAACAAGTAGGAATAAATTGATATATTTTGTTTTCTCTTGTCAGTTTTTTCAGAGTCGGGCTGGTGGTCCTGTGGCTAGGGTCTCGGACTCACGGGTCAAAGGTCCGTGGTTCGAATTCCACTCTACCCCAACTTGATTCCCATTTTCTAATGGTGAGTTTTTAACAACTCGTTGAAAATGGCCCTCAAAATTAAATATTTCGGTAAATCATAAGAACGCAAATATTTCTTTCACTTTAAAAAAAATAAAAAATAAAGTTTTTAAATTTAAAATTCTAACGTTGATAAAATCAAAAAATGACTTTTTTATTTAAATGCTGTAAAAATAACTCACATTTTTTCTATTTTTCATTACCTACACTTTAAAAAAAAAAATATTTGTTTATTTTTGCGTACCTACTTACAACTTAGCTTTTTTCCCAAAAACTTTTTTAATTTTTTAAAAACATTTAATTTTGTACTTACCGAATTTATGATATCTTAACTTATGTATATCTATAAAACATAATATCATTCCATACTTAAAAAAGCAAATTAAAATTATAATTGTCTTTTATTAGATGAATACCTACATAGTTCGTTTATTTATTTATTTGACACTTTATATACAAATACAATATATATACATATAAAGGCGGGCATATTGCCTTAAGGCAATTTCTTCCTACCTATCCAAAATGTTTAGTTTGAGAAAATTATAAATACATTGACATATTGAAGATTACAATGTTACGCTAAAATTAAAAACAAAGATTAACAAAATAAAAATATGTTTAAAAAAATTAACACTAAACTATGGAGAGAGGAGAGGGGATGGGAAGGAAAGATGAAGAATAAAAGAAACAATTTAAATATTTGGATAGTGACATTTTAATCTTGACTTAAATGTAAATAAAGAAGGGGCGTCTCTAACATTAATGAGTAGATTATTCCACAATCGAGCGGCTACTACTGTGAAAGAGGAGGCAATAAAATTAGAGCGATGACAGGGTACTAAAAGTGTTCTCTCGTTACTAGAACGAAGTGATAGTCCGTATTGTGAAGGAGGTTGGATGAGCTCTCTCAGATAAACAGGCAAAGTGGATTTATTAATCTTTTACCTGTCATGTAAAACCCCTTTGCGCTCATATAATAAATATTGTTAAGAAATTTATATGTTTATAGTATTTATTTATCTTAAAAATATGGATTTAAATACTCCGTTCTAAAATACTAATATATACTTTCTCATGACAATGGAATGTAATATACTATTAGTATCTGTATGCATCATCTCTCCCGTTCGTTTTCTTTGCTCCTTGTTAAGTCACCGCCTGTCTTAAACTTGAGATAATTTGATTTGAGCTTATCGAAGGCCGATACCATTCCTGGAACTGACGAAAAGCCACAGGTGGATGAGGTACACGAAGGTGAAACTAGAGATCTGACAAGTGTACGGGAATAAGGAAGGTATACGTTAGGATGGGACAGACTCGTATATACCTTATCTCGACACAAAGCACTGTGGACGATGCCGATGGCACAAACAACTAACTTATTTGAGAAATTTTGAGTTTTAAATCTGAGGTAAGCGTGTGTATGTCAACAAAACTCTCATATTTATTAGAGAGAAAAATACTGTAAAACCCCAATATACCTACATACACTCCTACCTGTAGATAGACCTTGTTTTTTATTTAAGTATAATGTACAGCGCCCTTGAAGTGATTACTCACGAAAACGGCGCTACAAAAATTGACGAAATTTATTATTATTATTATTATTACTTGACCAGGGGTCAAATCTAAGGAATGGTCATGGAGACAAATTAAATTTCTTGGTCATGCTTTCAATTGTTATGGTTGTATGCATTCCCAAATGTTCAATAATAATATGCCCAATGTTTGCAGTTTTTATTATTATTTTAAACTGAATAAATTTGTAATAATACTGCTGCTTGAATGATTAGGAAGGGAAAATTGTGAAAACTTGCTTAATCATATTAATTTATAAGTAAGATTGGATGTTATTAAAATTTAAAGCAATAACTTTGTGGTCAAATATTTAACTAAATTTTATTAAATAGTTATATAATTGTTATATTTTTGTGCAACAACTATGGTGAAGGTGGATAGTGGGTTTTGCATGCTGGTTTATTAGGTGTCCTGACAAAGAGACGGGTACGTCTCGAAATCGGTAGACATAGAAAAGTCGGTAAGTGGTTATTTATAAATATTTGATTACATTTAGTAAGGTAGGATGTTATTATTCACAGTAAAAGTATAATTATCCTGATTTATGAGAGTCAGATGTTATCCAGATATGCAGAAATCCGGATACGGATGAATTAACCATTGAATAAAGGCAATTTTTTTTTTTAAACTCAAAATTGACTCTTAAGATTATTGCTTTTGAAATAATTTAGTGAGTTAAAATTAAAAATTGAAAAAATACTTAAACAAGTCCAGCAAAGTTAATTGCTTTGAAGAAGAAACTCGTTAACAAGAGTTGTCTTCGACTGTTTATAAATAAAAACCGATAATTGTGTACATTTGCAGTATAAGTATATTTGCATGAACATTTAAGGTATCTTTGCCCGTAACATATAATTGAACATGTTTAGAAGATTTTTTATTTTTTTTTAATTAATAAATTTCATAAAAGGTATGTATAGATATGTATAGAATTTTTGAAAACATGTTTTCTATACATATCTACTTTTACACGTGTAGGAAATGTTATTCCTGTAATTCTTTAAAAAAAGAGACTAACCCTTGTGCTCGGAGATTGACTAACACTGTTGTAGTTGTTTATTTATAAGAGTTCATAAAATTTTAAATAAGAGTACATGAGAAAAAAAAAAACATGGGATATATAAAGAAAACACATGAAACAATAATACATTCATCACAATTAAAATTTAATGTAGTTTGTTCACGTGTTCAAAAAAATTCTTTAGATTTACTTTAAATTTATTTATTGATTTATTAAAATTGTATGCATATTCTGTTTTTCATACAGAAAACTAAATTTTATTTTGAAGATAAAATTGATGAAACATGATAATTTCCCATTGTATTCGGGGCCCAGATGTTATAAATGTATTACTTAGTATAAGACTCTCGGCCTCATAGAGTTAGGGATACGTTTTTATTTTTTTGTGGAATGTATCTTTGTTCGAATAAATAAATAAAATATTTAAATAAATTAATTATACTTCTTATGATAAAAACAAATGTATCGATGAATTTATCATTCAATTATTTGAGAGTGACGTATCTTTTTTTCTGAAATAACTAAGGTACTAATCAAAGTTATGCATTTCTTTTTATTTCATCATTATTTTTACTTTCATTTAAGTTTTAGTCTCTCCAGATCATCATTCAGATTAACGACTTTAATGGAACAGAATTGAACTGCTTCCAGGAAAACGCGCTCAGTTCGGACATATTCTGTCTGGACTGCGTATTGTTAGTAGCACTGAATGATCAAATTAACCGTATCGCAGATCAGCGATCAGATCATTGGGATGAATAATTATTTGAAATTTCGGGTAATCGTTCTTATAATCATTTCTTGACAAGGCATCCCTATTATTTGAAGAAAGTGAAGGTTTTAATGATTTTCTGGAAAAGAAAGTCAGAAGATATGTCTTTTACTCTGCTAAGATAAAATCAAACCATGCTACAATAATTTATTTTCTGATCGTTTTGTTTTTTTAATAATGAGAAAAAGTACTCAAATAAAGGTGCCTAAATAACAATAAACATTTTACTAATGTTGTAATTAAAAAAATTTACATAACCACTTACCGACTTTTCTATGTCTAACGGTTTTAAGACGTATCCGTCTCTTTGTCAGGACACCAATTTAACTAACATGCAAAACCCACTATACACCTTCACCATAGTTGTTACACAAAAATATAAAACCAGCATGACATGCATTTTAATAAGCACATGCACTGATAAAGACAAACATGCACTGATTAAATTATGAAAATATTCTGTTGCTTGAGAATTATTGAAAAAAATAGAGGGCATGGAGGGAGGGGGTAAGCTAAATAGGTTTAATAGGGTGAATATTACAGTGGAACATCGTATAAAGGATTATATTGGAAGTTTGTTTGATTATTGATCAAAGAAACATTATTTTTTAAAGTTTTCCTAATTCGAAATATTTCCATATTATTTACTTTTAACCCTTTATTATTTGTATGTAAGATTTTAAATCCTGTATTTTTATTAAAGTCATGATTTAAATTGATTAAGTGATTTGTGAATTCAGAGCAATTATTATTGCAAAGATATCAATGGGAAAAGGGAATAAAGACGAAAGAGGAGAGGAGGAGAGATTAAGGAAGAGAAAGAAGATGTTTTTTAAGACGTGATTTAAACAGAGATACTGTAATATCATCTCTGATAGTGGATGGGAGATGATTCCACAGTTGAGCCACATGGACACTATATGAGTTAGAGAAGAACAGGAATTGTGGATGGGTATTAAGAGGATGCTTTGACAACTAAAACGAAGAGGTAAACCGTGAACTAATAGGCGCTGAACTTTTCTTTTTCACAAAGGTATAACGGAGTGTTAGGACTATGAAGTATAAAAAACAGAAGTGAGAGGGAGTGATAGTTTGTCCTCTGTCTAATATTTAGCCATTTCAGTTGCCTACGATAATCAGAAATGTGGTCATATTTTCTTATAACAAAAATATACCTTATGCATGTATTCTGAAGTCGTTAAAGTTTATCGAGTTGCTTGAAGCTTAAATCAGTCATGGAAGCATTAGTATGCCAATCGCAGAGTATCTTCATTATTTTTGTTACATGAAGGAAAGATGATCAGTCTTACGCTTCAGGTGCCAATCAGACTATGAAATGGGCGATAGGCTGCAAAATGAAAACGGTAAAAACAAATAATTATCTGGAGAAGCCCCTTAGCTCTATTGCATAAAACAAAAGCGTTTCAAATTTCCAATTTGATTTTTAGTTAAACAACAAACGTTTAACGGGTGGCTTCGATTTAAGCTTGAAATTCACGACCTGAGTACCTACGGCTCGTTGTATTCGATTAAAACTGACTATAACTGTCCGTATGGGCGACTCTATTAACCAGTGGCGTATTATTACTCAAAGATAAAAATCTTTTTTTTTAAATACCCTTTACGTATACTCAAGATGTCCTTAATACGTATATATCACCAGGCAACTAAAATGAACTAGGTACTTGCGAAAATAGAACGTATTTTGGGGGAAAAAATGGCAAATGGTTGATTGACATGTGAAACAAGGAGTCAGAAAACTGGTTAACAATACGAACTTAATTTGTAAATAATCTATTCATGCTATTTAAAGTAAAAAAAGGTTGCCTATGTGTTTTGAGCAAAAAAAAATAATATTTTGTCACATTTTTCTGAAATTTTTGGTCTTTTGGGCTGCCAAGTATTTTTCCGTTGATAAGCATTCTAATACGCAAGTTTCAATATTACGAATTCAATAATCAAAAATCGTTGTATGCGACCCCTCCTACTGCGCTGTCTACATTTATCGTACATTAATAACATTTTTATATGTATAAATTGTATGTATTTATTTGATATGTAATATATTTTCTTTACTAACTTTGTATACTATGTGGAAATCTGTTATTAGTTCTGAGTTTATACACTATATCTGTTTGTTTACTAAAATATGTATGTAGAACTGTTGATTTCCCTAATAAAATAAAATAATCCTGCTTATGTATTTTTTCCGATTATTCCGTGGTATTACGATCAACATAAGAGTAATGGAGAGTATTTTTCTTTATGTTCCTAATGACTACCTTAGACATAGAAGGCTTAAGCGGTTTAATCTTCCTGCTTGCAGAACCAACCTGCCGATGGTAATGCCAGTAGGAAGAGAAATGTCTTTACTCAATTGTATTTTTTCAGATATCGGCATCTTTCGTATTAGTGAAAAAAAGTTGGGAGAGGAGAAAATCCTTTTTTCATAATTGCTGGGTATTTTTACTTTACCATCTTTGTATATTTAAATTTTAGCAATAATTTTTTCGTGTTACGCATGCATTGAAATATTTTTGTAATGTACATAAACGTAAATAAAATAAATAAATTGAAATATTTATGAATATTGTTCCCATGTGATAATTGAAGATATTTTAAGATGAGGCTTCAAATCTGAAAAATATTTTGAGCGTTGCCTAATATTTAGATAAAATCATTCATTTTGATGAATCTTCATCAATAAAGGTTTAAACTCCTAATCTTAAATCAACAGATTGAAGAATTGAAAAAATACGGATATTCAAACAAAGACACACTGTGTATAGCAGGGGCGAATCGTCAAAGTAAGCGATTATGCACAGCTTACCATTATATTTTACTTTTAATTATAATAATTTATAGTAACGATGTTTATGGGAAAATAAATAAAGTAATTGTTATTTATTATAAATCACCATTTATATCTTTCTACAAAAAAATATCTATGAGGTACGCCCAACGCCAGCGCTCAGCCCATTCTTACTGAACGATGAAACTAGCCGATTAACTAAGCTTATTCTTCCATACAAAAATGTACACTGTATTTTTTGTCTTTAACCCAAGTCGGCTTTTTTAGTACTAAAACAAACTTGCAGATTACAAATATTTTTAGAAGGTTCTCTATTTGGAAACTAGTTTTTCGAACATTTTTTCCGAAGGACTATTTTTTTTTTATGGGATACCGTTGACATTTTATGTATCACATAGGACAGGTGGCGTTCGCAGTGGCCGTTTTAGGCATTATTCATTTTAAAAGAAATCGGCCAGTGCTCAAGTCTTGACAGTACTGTCAATGACAGATCATAACTAAAATATCTGCTAAATGTCATTGTGGTATTTGTTAATAAACTTTTGTACAAGTTTAGTATTCTATTAAAATAGTGTAGAATAAAGCTACGTGTATCGGGTGGTTAATAATAATTGTTGTTTGAGTTAATTTTCACAGAACCACGAAACAATTAGTCATTTATAATTACATTACTGACATGTTATGTAAGTACTTACATGTAGTACAAATTAATAAACATTTTTAATAGATTACCTATAAAATAAATCACGGCTCGCTACTGGTGTATGGTTAACCAGCCAATAACAGGAACAAAGTCCTATAAATGCCTAGTTCTCGATATCTGTTGTAATATGTTATTTTTGAATAATGACAAAACTGGCCGTAGGCGTTTAAATATTTAAAAAAACTCATAATGAATGTAAATCGCATCTTGGTTAAAAATATACATAATTCTTTTCAATTTTTTATTTATATAGCGTATTATTTACTTCTTCTTAGTTGTTCACTCTTGGCAGAGCAGTCGTGGTCCCGCTGGTAGTAGGGAAGCACGTCGTTACGATCCGCCTCCATCCGCTTCTGTCTTCAGCATTTCTGCAGGCCTCTTGAAGAAAAACGGCAGCCGTTTTTGCCACCAAGTCTGTCCACCATTTTGGAGGACTTCTTTCTGTGAGATCAAGTTCCCTCTACTCATCCTTGTACCATTTATGATGTCTTTTTGCCTAGGAGCAAGGCCAAAGTATCTGAGAACACAGTGGAAGATTGCTGTGCAATTCGATTACGGAAACATTAGTCTTATGGGATGTCTAGGATCCGCAACATTCTACGCCAGTTCCCTTTTTCTCAAAGTCCTTGTTTCTGCGGCGTATAATATACGAAAAACTAGGATTTTATTTTTGTAAACTTGATAATACTTCTTTGCCGCCAAACCTTTTTCAATTTCTCTTTCTTCTTCATTTTCCACATCCGCTCCTAGATGGTGCATGTAAAAATCACTCCCGACTCCTACGTCAATCCCGTGTCCCTGAGTTCCACCGAAGAAGCTCAAAATATGTTCATCGATTGCTTTTATAGAAAAGGCATCTTGGGTTTAGGTTCTTTTGAGGCATGCGCAGCACGTGTCAAGCCAGGTCCACTATCGCAACTTTAAAAAGCTTCTTATAGGAGGCTGCTGCGTCCGTTCTTAGACTTTAATGTATGTCATGAAATCA
This sequence comes from Micrasema longulum, assembly GCF_059751315.1. Taxonomy (NCBI): domain Eukaryota; kingdom Metazoa; phylum Arthropoda; class Insecta; order Trichoptera; family Brachycentridae; genus Micrasema; species Micrasema longulum. Next base: position 224,753 of record NW_028279347.1, read on the forward strand.
AACTACCTTATGCTTTATATTCTTCTTAATCGATATCTCTTGAAACTCAGAAGTTTTGTGTTTTTGAATTTTGGTGAGGTACCAAGATTCGCACACAATTTCAATTTTCATCTTTTCCATCTATAATATTCACTAAGTAAGTATGGTAAATTGAAATTAATTTATTATAATTGTTAGTGTATAATTTAACCTACCCTCACACACATATACAATCACACACATATTCACATACCTACCAAAACCACACTCCACTTTTTTACACACGCATCCTCACACAAAAAAAAACTCGCACACATGCACTTCTATGAATTATATCTAACTGAACTGGATTTTATAATTGTATTTATGTGGAAAACTGATTTGGCTTTATTTTATGTTTTTTTATTATGTTGCGTATATTTTTTTGTATTGCTTAATAAACAAAATAAAAAATTAAAATTAAAAAATGTATTTTGCGCTGATTCTACAAATTAAACATGCTCCATTGTGATCGGTCAAGTAGTCTAAAGACTTTTTAACCACGTCTATAAACATCTGTGATTGAGCAAGAGGTCATTTTTTCTGCCCGAAGTGAGTTTATTGCATTCGCAATATTTCCCTCCATTTGTATTTTGCAAGGTATGATTAGAATATTGTAATTATTACGTACACTAAATGTAAACAGCCACATAATGTGGCAAGGCATAAAGATATGTAATATAATATACTTAATTTGCTAGATTATGTTTCTCCGTATTTTCTTCTATATTTTCTCTTTGCTATAATTACATTGCTTTTCTCTATACATAATGACACTGAAGTATGCTGTATACCAAAGGTAACCGCATCTATGTACAACATTTTCATGTCATGTACAAACCGTTATGTACACGGAACATGCAGCCATTTCTATTACGGATTCAATTATTCTTATCTGTAATTGTTTTACATTACACTTATTAATTTCAAACGAGGATTATAGGAAATCAATTTGAAAAACAGATTTCTTAAGACGGGAGCTTTACTGATTGAAAAACATTTTTATTCTCTTCTTAAACATATTTTCATATTTTTTGCAATAAATGTATATTTTCAACTCCCTAATGTGTGGAGTCTAGCCTTTTAGAAACATTTGGAAACAGGTACTCAAAATATTTATGATAAAATAATAGTTCTAACAAAAAAGTTAGATATGGTCCAATTTACTTTTGAATAAGGTATTTTAGTAAAAACACTCTATAGGACAATAAGCATATGCTACGCAAAGTAGCCAGAATATACAAAGAATGCATCAGGCACTTATTAAATTAGGAAATCGAAGCGAGAGAAGACACCGTAAGAACGAAACATCTTCTTAGAATATCAGAAATGAAAACATTGCCATAAGATAGAGTAGGCAGAGAAGGCGGTTCTGGAGAGACCGCGTTGAGAGGATGAACCTAGTGAAAATTGAACCGAGAACCTGAATCATGATTGGCAAAAGCCCCAACCACTAAACTACGAGATTGATTTATCGAGGATATCATTGATAATGCTCATCTAGGGTCCTGGTTCTATTTTACGCAGAGCACTGTATTCATCGTCCACCAAGACATGGAAACATTGTCTATTTATACCTACATATTTCTCAATAACTATTTCGTTTATGTATTTTAGAGTTTTAAAAGTCCGATGTATATCTAAGATGAATTGGCAATAATTTTGTTGAAATCATGATGAAAGACAAAGTTTCCTTATGAAAAAAAAACTAAGTTCCATATATAAAATAATGAAAGTCGATTTCAAAAAGTCTATGGAAAAACCGACAATCATTTACAAAAACTATAAACGTTATTTTTCATAGAACTGTTCTACCTACGTTTGCTATGCGACGCGTTTGTTACAAAAAAATTAGCTCAGCGCTAAGCGACAATGCTTTTCTAGAAGAAACACGCACTTGGTCGATAGTCTCACAACACAGTAAAGAATACCAAGGGGCTGATTACAGTGAGACGATACAGGAGCTTTATCTGTAAAAAGACGATGTGATGGAATACTTCGCACACTCTTTGGCGAAGATATAGAACGTACGAGTTTTGACAGTTAGAAAAGGTTGCAGTTTATGTATATTAGAAACCCGATAGTTGCAGTTTATAGTATATTAGAAATGAAAAATGCTTTACACATTTACTGAAATTACTAGCAAAACTAAAAACGCATTTTACAATGTCTATTGAGCTTGATTTATAATACATTGGTAGACACACGTGGAATATTTACCACATACCTCACACCAAATCTGAGGACAGGTATTATAGACGTTTTGTTTGATTTCTGTTATTTATTTCTCTTACTTATTCACATGAAATCAAATGCAATGCACTCCTATTTTATTTCATTCATCTTCTATTACTCCTCGTCACTCTCTTTACTTCTTCTTCTCAGTTGCTTCTTGTTTTGTCATTATTTCTTATTTTTTTAATTTTTATCGATAATACTGTTTTGATTACCACTTTTAAAAGATATATTTTTAAACCTATCGCTTTGTTCTATAACATTTAAATGAACTCATATAATTGAATGGTAGGCCCCTACTTCGCATTCTCTATGTCGTTTTTTCATCGAACTATTAGCAATTTAACATGTACATCTGTTTGTTCTCTCAATAAAATAAGTCTCCTTTGACCTGCTCACATACACAGGAAAATTCCTACTTGCCCAACAAGAAAAGCTGCATTAAGAAGCTTCCTGTAATCTAATAGCCTTGGCATCATTTGCAGACAGTCAATAATCTAGATTAATACATAGACTACATTAGATTCATTCTGAAAAAGGGGGAAGTGATTAAAATTAAATCGATCGGACGTGATTATAGTAGATAAAAATAGTAGCACACGGTTTCGATACGTACCGATGAAGACAGTGGTTGTGATAGGAGACCTTGGGACAGGGATATTATCTCTTTACGCCGCCCGAGTGTTCCTAGAAAGTCATTACAAGCCACAAGGAACAAACGGAGACAAATTAGTGTCCATTAGCACAGACATTCGTCTCCTCGTCTCGATAATTGGACGTCAGGCTACGGGATTGAATTTGCGAAAATATGCCAGAAGTTTTCCGCGCGCGGTGGTTCGCTGCTAATGTTTTTTGCTAAGGGTCTTAATTGCATAATTCCATGTAATAATGAGCTGGGTATTGCAATAATTGCCCACCTTCGTGCTTTTGATTGCATCTCGGTGCCTTACTTTCAAAAGGTTTTACCTAACGATTTTTATTGCATTGCGTTAAATTAATCTATAAAACAGAATTAAAATCACGATTTCTCTAGACATGTTCGAAAAAAGATTTTTTATTTTATTAAAAAAATCGCGTTTAAAAATAACTTTGTTACATGTTAACATATTAGCACTTATTTATTTCACAGTTTTAAAATGTACATAGGTTCTTTTTTTCATCAGGAGTTGAGGACAAGACTGATATATTTGGTTCTGGACTTAAAAGTTATAAAACCAGTCTGATTTATTTTTTCTCTCGCAATATAATTCTTAAACTTTTCTTTACATTTAATAATGTTTTTCTTTTTTGCTTTTTCATATTTATGTATTATTTTGTTAATATTTTTGGTTGCTTATGTGTATTAACCTACTTGTTACTATTATTATAGTTATGCAATTTCATCATTTTTTGCTATGTATTTATATGGGTATTTTTTTCCAATTTATGTTCAATATATGTTATAGGCAATTTATGCCGTGTACGTAAACTTGGCAATAGCAGATCCTAGTAATGCCTAGATTTCCATATTTTATCCTTCAAATATTATTCGTTTCTGTTAAAATTAATCTTTCTCGAAAAAATCCATTGCCGAAAATGTAATAGGTAAGTTTTTAGTAGATCTATATGGAAGTATTCTTAAGCAATGAAACATCATATTTATCTTATACACATAAAATTAAAATTTGTTAGCATCATCAACAATTTATAATTATTGCTTTCACTATTCAATGATTTATAACCCTGAATTTTATAAAAAAATATAATACAAAAGGTATATAGTAGTTCTATGCCATGAAAAAGCGTTAATAGAACATTATTCTATTAAGGTAGCTATTTCACATACCATATTTTATTATCTCTACCTCAACGTCATAGAAAATATTAAAAAAACTATAGCTTTTTAGTAAAAGGAACATTTCATTAGTTTTGCCTATTAAATACATCCAGAAAGTAAATTATATCTTTTAATTACCATTTCAATTACTTATCTGTGTATTTTAGTTACTTAGACGCTGATATGTCATTAAATAACAGTTTTGGCATTACGAAATAGGGACATAATAATAATGAATGATTTATTTAATAAGTTATCTAACTAATAATTTTGAATAATTTATTCATTGATCTCTTAGACGAATGTGTGGTAAATCAATGTATGGCAGGGTTACGAAAGATGAAATCAGGCGAGAGTGTAAATCTGAGTCAAGTATAATTGATAAGATTAATAAAGGGCCTCTGAGATAGTTTGGTCACGTAGAACGAATGGACCACGAGATAATGGTAAAACAAGTATATATGGCGAAAATGAACAGTAACGTGAGGCGAAGTCGACCAAGGAAGACGTGGCATGTTCAGATAAACCAAAATCTTAAGTCTGGTTATGTCAAAAGCAGACAGAAACGAAGGGCATGTACGACAAGAAGTACGAATATGGAAGAGGCTAGGAATATATGCCAGGATAGACGTGTTTGGCGGTCCATTCTCTCTGCCTACCCCTACGGGGAAACGGCGTGATGGTAAAAACATTCCTAACCTTACATCATCATCATTCCCTTTCCGCACCTAAATTGCAAAGGGCACTGCATTAGTACACCAATCGCAGCGTATCTTAATCATTTTTTTTACATGAAAATAAGATGATCAGTCTTACGGTTCGGGTACCGGTCCAGGGACCATGAAATATTCTAGTGTAAAAACACCCTTTTAAATAAATATTTCTTATCAACCATGTCGGGAATCGAACCGTAGACATCTCGCATGGTAGGTAAATGCGTCGACCATTACACCACGAGGCCGGCAGTACCTTTTTAAAGTTTTTTTTTTATATATTTATATGGCAAACACGTTTACAACTTTTTTAAAATTCGCAAAACCTTTTGTTAGGGTTAATATGTCAAAAATCAAATGGAATACTACAAAACGTAGCAAAGAACAAACATTTATCTACTTGTACTCGTAAATAAAAATGATAAACGTACAATTTGCCATATAAATATTTATTTAAGATCAATATGTTTATTTATTCGGCAATACGAATCGAATACGAATAGTTACACGGGTATTAAAAATGTTGTTAATACTGTACCTACATAGAACAGAAATATATTACATATATTGTACCTACTCGTACAATGTTGTATTTTGTTATAAAACTCAAAGTATTACACCTTTAAAATTAAGTTTACTAGTCATACATTTTTTCTGTTATTATGCTTCATGTTATGGTAAGTTAGTCATTTTAAGTTATGGAATTTCGAAAAAACATGAAAAAAATGTACGAAATAAAACGAAAAACAGAAGACAATTATAATCCAGTAATACTAATTAAAATAAAATGCAGCTTTTACTCAGGTTCAAAAACACTATTTTAATTCATTTGGTGATTTATTATTTTAAATAGTTTTGAGTTCCTTAGGGAGATTATTTTAATATTTATCCATTTAAAAACAAAGGTATTTCGACCATGACTTGTGTGAAATTTAAGAATTTCAATATTCTTTTGGTATCTGAGTGACTTAATTATCTCAATTCCGTTTATTTTATTATTTTTTGTAAATTTTGTATACTAGAATTTATTTGGTCAATAGTATCTACGGTATGAATTTGATATAGTTTAAATAGATTTTCCTTATTGAATGTTAAGGGTTTCTTTAAAATTACTTTGATATTTAATCTTTGTACTATTTAAGAGGTTTTAATATATCGGAGTATACACAGAACTTTATTCTTTATCCGCCCGGATATAAGTTAAATGCGATGAATGACCTTCATATAACTGAAATGCAAAACATAGCTTAACATAGCTTATTTTAAGTTTTGCGATTCGATTTTACGAACATTTTTTTAAATTCAATATATCGGGTATTATGGTAAAAATTTATACTTACTTCGTCATCATAAATCTATATTATTACAGGTATGCAGGTGTTCTGAGTAGTTTTATTGTCAAACCAGCTTTTTAACCACAAAAAGAGTTATGAAAAGAGATTCCGTTGGCAAATTGCCAGGGGATGAATGGTTTTTCAATCAGCCGAGGGTTGCCTAGATTGATTTCCTACCAGACAGTCTGACGCCAATAATTCATTAAATAATCTCCCTAAACAGGTGTCATGTTATAAAAGCGGTATTTTTCAACAGTCGCTAAAGGGTTTATAGTCTACAAATATTTTTCTTTGGCGGATTTAAGTTAATGAACGAAGCATAAAAGCATTAAAGAAAGCTTCCGTTTTTTCAGACAACCCAATTGACCGGCTAAATGATCTTGATTTACTTGCAAAAAATATCAGTTTTTGAGCAGGTAAAAGAATGACTTGCTCTTTAATTTTTTTTTAATGTATTTTGTAATTAACGATTTTGTATTCTTTCTGGATTTCCAATGCAGACTGCCTGTCGGTAGTTCATGTCAGAATTTCGGTACGCGAATTTGACTTGAAAAAACACAGGGAAGCTGGTAGCCGACTAAGAGACCGGGAGGGTGTTTGTGGAGATCATATGCTTCAACTAGGTAGCGGAAATGGAATTATGATAATAATACAATAATAATGCGAGAGAAAAAATAAAAATCAAACTCCGATTTAGAGAAAAGCACAGAATGCAATTTTATATAAGGCAATTGAAAATATTAAGAATAAACTTTAATGAAGAAAAAAAAAACAACATTTAACCTTTGTCTTACTGTCACAAATACATCCCCGCGTTACGGTGCTGTGTAGTCATTACGCATGCAAAAAATGAGAATTTTTAAATCGGAAAAAAATCATATTCAAAAGCAATTGATTCAATTATATAAAGTTAAAGTCTAAAGTGATAATATTTTTAATCGAATTGCTAAAAACACAAAAAAACCAGTAGCTTTTGCTTAAAGAACCACCTCTGACGAGTGTTAGATAGTTACTAACTGGCGTCTGGGAGAAGTACTAGAAACTTTGCTATTCGCGCGGATGATGCGTGCAATTGTCTCTCTCGTTCCCGAATATATCTGTATTATAGGGAGTCAGACGTAAAGAGTGTGTGAGATAATTGTATATTAGGATTACTCTTTTACTACGTACTCCGGAACATTCGCCACTTTGGTGAACTTTCAATTATATTGGTGATTTATGTCCGATTTTCGATAAAATACTTTCTTTCCAATGAGAATTAATTATTAAATGACAAAATATTTTAACTGATACGTAAATGTATAACGGAGGAATACCGAAAATCTCAACCCTTGAATTTATAATATTTATGGGGATATTTAAGTAATGCAACGCGTACTAGCTATACATCGCCGGGAAGGGAGTGTTAAACTTGACGTTAAGACATAATATGCTTTGAACAATTTACAAATGACATTATACATGTAAGTAATATTATTACTAAAACCACAAGGCATTTACCACAAATCACAACTTATGACACCAAAGCAATTATACGCTAAAAACATACTCGCTTACAGATTCAAAAACTTTTCATACTCAAACGAAAGATATTACCACTACAATACAAAACAAACAAATATTATAATCACTAGATCATCAACAAAAAGACAAATAAAACAAATATCACTTTTGGATAAAGAGATTTTGAGTATTACGCAATTAAAATCTTTAACCTAACTCTACTATCCACTAAAACAATTAGTAAAGAGAAAACGTTCAAAAATCCTATAAAAATGGAAAGTAGTTGATCTGGATAGAAGTAAAATGGATGGTCTTATTTTCCCAAACCAACATTGAATCACTTGCTCCACAAACATATAGTGAATGTTATGTTTTTGTTATTTTATTGTGCGTTTTACAATGTAAATAATATGGATATACATAAATTAAATATAAACATAATACGTAGCGTTTAAAACTATCTTAACATTTTCTAATTTTTCTCTGTAAATTAAGTCTTCTTTGTATATTCTCACATGTAAAAAAATTGTGTCTTCGGAACGGGTAACCCCAGTGAGGTCACATTATTTTTATTATTGTTTAAAATGTGAAAATAATGAATAAATGAAATGAAATGAAACCCAAAAAAGCAAACAATGACTACATTCCCACACGAGACATAATATGACTAGACGTCATATTCTAGACTAGTCTCGTCTGATTTTGATTGAAATACAAACTGTTACTAAACGAAAATATAAAATTTTACACCAGAACTTGTATAAAAAAAATGCAAGGCTTTTTTGCAATGGAATTTAAGACCATGGAGCTTTAAGCCATCTTTTGCGGTCATAATGATAGATGATGTAATAACTTATATTTACATATACGTTATTAATTTTAAAATACTTGGTACACTTCCACTTATTTATTTGACTAATTAGCGCTTTCACTCTCTAATGGGCATCTTTAGACTGGTGAATATTGTACAGTGTAAGGATAATTTATATAAAACTAAATATTATCTTAAGTGTAGGGTACGAGTACATTTCAAAATAAGTTGAAAAATATACAATACGCAATATTTCAATGGAACAGAGTGAGACAAATTATTGAAACATGTGTCGGCGGTGTACTTTAGGAGAAGATTCTATTACATGAAAAACATTAATGGTTTTATAACAATGTACAGGGTCCTACTAAAGGGGCTAATAAGGGCGAGTTTTTGAATTTTATCTGCTGATTTATTAGAATTCTATCGCTATTATTTTTTAAACTGTTTATTTCTAAAATTTCCAATCTATCTAAATTTTGACCTTTATGTCCTACATGTGAAATTTTTATGTTATTTGATTTGTCAAAATTATGTTTTAATTCATTTAAATTTGATGCATAGTTTGATATATCGTTATTTAATCTATGTGAAGCTATTTATTTATTTACACTAAAACATCCAATTTAGAAGTTTTATTTTTAAATAGAACATTTTTAACTAAATTCTTGAAAGATTTTGCTTAACAACGGTTTGTTTTAAAGGTGCAATTTTGTTTTTTGAATAAAAATCATTAAAAATAACGGTAGTCGCATACCTACAAATGTCACATGTGTGAGAAATGAATCTTACGAAACAATAGCATTCTCAACCATTAAGGAAATCAATAAGTACGCTTAGGTCTCATGGACTATAATAGAGATTTTATAAATCCAATTTATCATCTCGACTATTCTCTACCGGCCGTTGGTGGAAAAAGAAAAAGAAAAAAATCTCCAAAGACCGTAATGTAAACGAAAGTAAGTCGCTTCAATTTACCGCCTCGTTTTCTGTCGTCGAATAAAGTACGAAAATTCTAGGAAGTGGCCTATTCAGATATACCTCGCAGGTGGATCAAAGAAGAATTTCGGTACTGCAGGTATGCAGAGACGTACGTAGAAATGAATTTCCTTTATTAAATGCTGAAACATTTTTATTATGAAGACGTTTTATATCAAAGACCAGTTTGATCTTCATTCAATTCATAAAACTCATGATCATAACCCTTTCCGCATCCAGTGGAGCATAGGGCAAAGCACTGGCGTTTCGATTATCTATTGCACGAAGATAAAGTAATCAAACTAACGCTTCAGGTACCAGACCAGAAACAATGAAATATTGCAGTTCAAACAAGCCTTCGGAATCAATGATTTGCGTCCTCCTTACCAAGAATCGAACCCAAGACCTCAAGAATGGTAGTAAAACACGTCAACTACTACACAGAGATGCGGACTTATTTCCAATTGATTTCCTTAGCGGGATTTTTACCTGAGAGCAGCTATTGAGTTAAAAATACTCGTCTAGGGTTCTGATTCTATTTCACACACAGTATTTTTGATCCACCTAGACTTTTTTTATACAAAACAATTAAATTATGTCTCGTTTTGAAGCCAATTTTAACTCGACGGAAGCTATCTTAAATTTGTTTAATGAAAAAATATTTGATTATTGAACTCTATGAAATACTAATTTACTCTTTTGGCAAGATGTAGGCTGCTTTAAGATTCTGCATGTTTTTGAAAATATATTTCAACAAAAACAAAAAACATTTACGAACTAATAAGAATATAAATGTCTAAATATTGAGGTCTCAAACTGTAAATAAAAGTAAATTCAAAAAATGCTTAAGAAATATGAGCTCGAGATTCAGTGTTAAAAGTGTCAAACCTAACCCTCAAAAGTTTTAGGCCTGAGTTTAAGCTCAAAATATTTTCTGATTGATTTTGAACTAAAAAAAAGTGAACCTGATCTCAGAAAAATTAAAACTTGAACGTGAACTGAAAAAAAATTTATTTTTTCTTGGGAATAAAAAGTTTTTATTATTGAACTTAAACTAAAAAAGCTTTATACTTGGGAAAAATATTATTTAAAGCTTGATCGTAAAAAAAAAATAGGCTTTAGCTTATAAAATTTGTAGTTGCTTGAACTTGAAATAAAAATTTTGATGTTTAAGTAAAGTTTAAGAAGTTTTAAACTGTAAAAAACCTGAAGCTTAACAAGTTTTCAGCAAGCGATTGAACTTAAGTATTTTTAAGCTTTAGCTTGAGTTTAAATTGTTTTAGACTTATATAGTTTATATTTGAAGCTCGTACATTATCGTTATTGGTTGATTATTGGTTGGTGGTTAAAAAAAAAAGTTGTTAAAAACAAAGTTGTTTTATTTATTGTTTTAGTTTTAGACTTAATTAAGTTAACCTTTTAACAACTAGAAAAAAGTGCTTCGTGCATATACCACCAGAATTTGCGTCTACATTTTTTACGATTCTAATCAATCTACCACCCAGATGCTATTATGCAAAATATTTTTATCTTAAAAAATAACACGTTTAATAAGGTTTGGGAAACACAAATCAAAAACAAAAATTGGTTCTACTAATGTTTAAAGTGTAATCTTGAACCAACGACTTGTTAAGCTGAACTCGATTAAAACAAGTTTTCACATTGAAATTACTGATCTTTAAATAAATTAAACTAAACGTGTGCATAAATAGTTGTTGGCTTTAGCTGGAACTTAGGAAGCTTTAAGGTTTAGTTTGAGCCTTAATTTTACCTAAGAGGTATTTATACGCAATAGGGTGGGCCGATATTTTTTTTCCGAATTTTTGAATGAAAGGGGTCTAAAAAGTTGCCTTTTGGATTACTCGGAATGCATAAAATATCAAAAAAATTACTTGATACTACTTTTGGCCCTCAACCAGAGCTTGAAGTTTTCGAAAATGTCATTTTTTTGCTCTAATAAAGTAAGAAAATCAGTCCAATTAAATGTTATAATGTGCATTAAACCTTATTAAATAAGCATCTAAGGGCGCGAGTTGCACTTTATTTTGTAATAAATGGATGGCATTGTTTTAATGCGCCATTGTTTTCGTCAATATTAGCCAGGTGCCCAACGGAATCAGTTCCGCGGAGTGTAAACTTTTTGCATTTCCGTAGTTTTAAAACATGTTCGAATTTGTAATGTGATTCGGTTATATCCTTACTAAAAAAAATAATTTTATCAATATAGATAATTCACAAAATGTTTAGGCAGTTGTAAACTTCAAACCTCGGTTGAAGGCCAAAAGTAGTATGAAATATTTTTTTAAATAATTTTTACATTTAACGTGATCCAAAATGCAACCTTTTAGACCCCTTTTACTTTGATGTCTAAAAACATCATCGGCCTCTCTAATACGCAATCACTTACGAATTCAGTAAGTACGCCTCTGGAGATCTATTGGTTTGATACATGTTCGGTGTGATCACATTCTGGCCATGGAGCATTGCGGGAATGATAGACTGATCCAATAAAGGGATCGGTTAATAATATGCATCTAATCCTTGAGACATGTTGAAGACACGAATAGCCATTGTATTAAGAAGGGCTTGTAAATCTCGTAAAAATTATTACAATATTTTAATATGCTAACAAAGACTTGAACTTTTGAACGTATTTATGTTTTTACATTAATATGAATTATTTTGGCTTTATTTTGCATTGTTATTCATTACAATATTATGATGCGCACAAAGTGCTATCTGTTCTTTCAGATAGTACGATAAAATTGTTGTTTTATGGTATAATGTTATGTTGTAAGTCTACGATGCATGCAAAGAAAGCGATTTGCTAATGAATGTCGATAAACAGAATGTGATAGTTTTTGAATGAGTGGCGAATGTTACACAGTGTGTAAAGTGGCCACTTAAACCAGTCAATGACAGGTCGTCAGCCATGTAAGAGCCTAGACTCCCATATTCCCTTCTCAAAAATATTTTACCTCTCTGTTGCAACAATTTTATATAAAAGTATGACTAAATGCATAGAATTTTAAATAGTTCAGAAACCGTATACGCACATCAAACATAAGGCGACTAAACTACTCATAAATGAGTAGGTTTGCGTTTTGACTCATTAGTTTCTTTGTAGACGTCGCTCAGTATGCAACTCCTGATTTGAATTTAACTATGCCGTGTTGTGTCCTTTTAAAGTGTTAAAATACTGCTAGGATCTTAAAGAAACAGGGTGGTATCACATTTCATGTGTAATTAGCAAACGAATGTTTAAGTAGCAAATGCATAAAATAAAAATTGAATTATTTTTCCATCTGTCAGATTGTCAAAGAAACTTAATGGAAATTTCGTTAATGTTGCCAGGGTAGTATTTTTTTTTACCCTACTTTTTTTTTATCTAAAGAGAGAACGAATTGAAATTCGACCTCGGATTAAACAACTCTGTGGTGGACATTTGACTGGCATTATCTTCAACAAAACATCAAAAATTATTTAATATGATATGTAAAATAAAATTTGTTGTATATTTTGAGATAAAAGTTCGTTGATTCAATTCCTCTTATTAAATGACCCTTTACTTCTCTACTCTGTTGTGTCGATCAATATTTCCGCGTGCACAATAAAATTTTAGGGAAATTAACAGGTTACTTTTTTTTTACCTTACATCTGTGTAATGATTATTTTTTTCCCATCGTGCAACATTACGCGGCGACAACAAGAATACGCGCGACAAAAGTGAGACATAGTGCGAGAATTATTGGACACAGTCCGATGTATTTAAATATGATTCTACGCTCCTTCTAGACTATTCTTATTCTATGACTAAATGTAAAATCACTGTGAATGGGGGGGGGGGATATGATGAAACAAATAGAGGAATTTGTGTATATGGGAAGTATGACTGGGGAAGATATTAGGAGGGTGGGTGATGCGAACAGAGTAAACGGTTCACTTAAACGAACCATGGCAAATAAATGTATGTCGCAAGAAACATAAATTGCAGTTTACAGGGGAGTTCTGGTGCCGACCCTGATGTATGGACTAGGAAAAGCATGGATGAAATTAGACTGAATGCTTTCGAAACGTGTGGTAAAACTATGTACGATATATGCACAAACTTCGACATCCGTGCATTATGTAAGGCTAAGATAGGCACTACCGACAAAATCAAGAAAGAAGCTCTGCGTTGGTTTGGACATGTAGAGCGAATGGACGGCGAAAGAACTGCTAAAAAGATTTGCCATGCGAAATTTGATTGATGCAGAAATATAGGAAGACCGAGAAAGACAAGGCGTGATCAAATAAACAACAAATACTTTAAGATGGACGTGTTAATATTAGGAACAATCGGCGTGCGTGCATTAGAAGATGTATGAATGTATAGGAAGCGAGGTCATATACAAAGACAGAGTGGTATGGCGTTCTACCTTCTCATCTTACCCCTACGGGGAAACGGTGTGATGGTTTGTTGTTGTTCAACCCGTCGCTGGGCTTTTGGTCTGATGGATTTTGGGATGCGTTACCATTTTATTTAATGTATGTTCTGTTGTGAATAAATAAATTCTGCGCTTATTAATATTCAGAAGTAAAACATGTAATGATTTTCGACTTTTTATGACTTTTTAAAACTACAGCTAATAAATTGGTGTAGAATTAAATACAGTGACATTTTACTTTTGCCTTACCAATAATTGAAATAGATTTTTACCAACTAACTGCGTTTTAATATAACGATAGAAATTGTAATTGGGTTTATTTTTTGTTTTTTATTTTTTTTGTATATTGGCTAGCTCATAGCCAAAATGGAATTTTATTCAATCAACGAATAATATAAAAGGTGTTATTTATAAATTGTAACGTTTTGAGATAGTATACAAATCCTTATTCTACTATTATGCCTAAGCGTAACTTTATACCAGGTTTATAAGTAAGGCCCTAAGCTGTTGTATTAAACGCTCTTGCGGCCGTAGAAAAAGCTTTTTATAGCGCGTATTAACGTACTAAATACGAGCTATTAAATGGCCGCGAGAGCGTTTGGAATAGCAGCGCTGCGTTCTGGTAGAAACGTTTTTGATTAATGCACCTGATCCACGAAGAAGTATAAAAAATAAAATATATGTTGGCGTTGCCTAGGATGTCGGTAAAATTTCGCGAAAAAAATCGAAATACTTGATTTTTTATTATTTACTCAAATATTTAAATAAAGAAAGCGTCCAAAATTTGTGGATTTATTTTGCGATTATCAAAGCAATTGAAAAGCCCGAAAATCGCAATTACATTATATAAATCATTTGTTCGTAGTTTGCTTGAATTTAATTCTTTAATATGCTCTCTTAATTATAATATTCATATAGCGCGGATTGAATCGGTGCTTAAATCAATAATTTTTAAAATCGTTAATATTTAGAATAGGATCGAATACTTTCATAATAATAAAGTGCTGGTATAGTGGGATATAATGCACTATGACTATTTAATTTTATTTTTATAAGATTTTTATGCTATCTGTAGGTACAAATAAAATTAATTTAATTTTGATGGTATTAAAAAACGTCTTTTAATTAAGTTAAGATAAATTAAGATCCGAACTTGACATGACAGTTTTCAAAGTGTTTTTTTATTGTAAAATAAATGTATATTATATTGCTAAGTACCTTATACATATAATTTTTCAAATTTAAATTACTCAAATATCGCCAACCAAAAAAAAACTTTGGATAACAATCTCTGAATTCAAGTCTAGGCTACATTACAAAGACTTTTCCCTTTTTAATAAGGCAATGTCATGTGTTTTTTTTCTAACTTTTACTAACTAATGCAACATTAATTTATTTTTTTAATATGTAAACTGATCATGATAGTTAAGTCGGATTATTTTAGCAATTTTTTTTTATTTTCCACTAATTTACATTTTTAAATCTAAATTGGAATAAAATATTATTAAAGCATCAAATCATTTAGTCAAGTGCTGTTTTTTCCTACATTTGTTAGTTAAAAAATTTATTCAAATAAATAAGAGTGAAATTAAGGAATTAGTTGAAATTTTTTCCTTGTTTAAATTTTGTGATATCTCTCTGTCCCTATAAAACAATTTTTTTCTTAAACTCACGAGATAGTTAAAATTATCATCAAATTTAAAATTTACTCCGTTAAATAAAAGCAATATAAAACCAACGCGAGATACCTAATTTAGAGCAGGCATAAAGTGATATGAAAGTTTCTTGATATGAAAGAGCAAATTTTAAATAAATAATGGATCAAAAACCTAAGATGGTTGTTTCATAAAACTTTAAGCATTTAATTCTTATGATTCTTATTTCAACTTTACATTAATTTGTCTAAAACGTGTCTTTGTCATCTTTTTTTTACTATTTCAGCACTTATACACATTTATGAACATTTTTAGGATTAATTTTGATTCTAGATCACCTTTTCAGTAACAAATTTATATGGATAATATAAAATAAAACAATGAGGTTACAAATTTCCAACAAACCCTAATATATTTTAATCAACTAAAACTCAATAGCAAAGTTGAAATATTTTAACAGGTTCAATATATTTTAAAGTAGTATTAAAGATATTTTTTTCTTCAAAATGTTGAAGTCATATTTTTTTTCAAAAATATTTAAGGCCCAACTAAAAAAACGTGAATTATTTTTTTCCCATATTGTGCAAACAAAATGTCCATTCATTAAATGTTATCATTTAAATATATTCAGGTGATTAATATAATTATAAGCGCAAGGAAAAGACATCATGTATAAATATCGCTACTATTAAAATGCACAAGTGTTTTTTATATAATTCCAACGTCTTCTTACTAAAAAAAATAATTTACTTAAAGTTGAATCAATTTAATTTTAAAACAAAACAATTTAAGTCTTAATAATGCGTTTTGTCATCGTGACTTTTTATCGTGGCACGTTTAAAGCGAAACTATAAATAAAACTAACAAATGATAATAAATATGGTACTAGATTATATGTGCTTGTATTTGTCAAAGCACATTTTCATTTAAAAGAAAAAGGGTGTTTTTTTAATGTTAAATTTATTGTGAGTACTAAAAAAATTCAGAACTTGGCGGAATACTGAACACCTTTCTCATAATATTACTTACGGATCAACAACCCGACACTAGATTTGATTTACTCAACAGCTACAAAATGGCCACGATTCCTGGGAAAGCCCTTGGAGCTGCCAAGAAATAATTCATAGATTGCCATCGTAATTGACGTTCAAGAGATTAATATCTAAATCAATCCAAGTAATATCTTTTGAATCATCTCCAAATATATTGGGTTGTGTAACAGCCCACACTGTGGTAGTGTGAACGCTGGGCACCTGTGTGTGTGTAGGTATTGAAAATCATTAAACCCTGATTCCTAGTAAAATCTGTTCTTCTTGAGAATTCGACGGTCTGCTTCCATCGAGGGTTCTGTACCAAGAATTGAACCCCAGCTCAGCTCAGTATAAAAACGACGATTTTCACCGCCATGAAAACATTTTACGGGGCAATATCTTTGCAAGACATCGTCTTCGGCGATGGATTATCAGGACGTGAGATTCACCAAATTTTACACTTGGAAATCAATAGTTTTTGATTTTTTAAGCTCATACTTAAAATCATAATGACGGTCAATATTTTCTTTTTAAATTACGAAACAAATATTCAATTTTTCAGAGATTTTGCAGTTTTCTTTACCTAGTGAAATGCTTACTATATTTTAGAGCTTTTTCAATAAGTGAAACGCAGTGTTTTTTTCCTTTGTGAAACTATATGCCTTATAGAACAAGTGAAGTGAATATGCAAAGAGCCTGCAAATGAGTGATTTAAATATAAATTATTATAAAAACAGTGAAAAAATTATGCTTTCTATACTTTTCCAGTTTTTGCGTCGAAGGATTTTTATTAAGTACAATATATGTGAACATATTATAGTATTTCACAACTTGTCTCTTGTAGCGAGTTTCTATTTTTAGCTCTCAATTCACTCGTTTATTTCTTTATGCTTTCGTCAAAGTTGATTATGTAATTTAATCTTCCATCGCGAAGATGTATTCAATACCTTATTAAAATGCTATAAATCAAATTTAGATTTCAATGAACTCGCATAAAAAGTCGTGCCAACGAACTTGTGAATTGGCCAGATAATAAAGATTATTAAATCGACAGGTTCGCCAATCAAAAAACCTCCGGCCAGGTTTCTCGTACCGACAATTATGTACTACTATATTCTCGAAGCGAAAAAAATAAAGATAAACGGCAATTAGATTTGCTCCACGCAATGATTGGATAGCGTCCGCCCCTGATACATCAGCCAACCGGGGATTTTAAAATTCACGCTTCAGTTCAATGGACCAATGAGAGAAGTTCTCCTTGGGCTAAATGCGAAATTGATTCCCTCCCCTTTAGCATATAATAACAGATATAAATTATGTATTTTGCATCGCAGAGTCCGTTCGAATAACGAACATCAAATGGTTAATTACAATTAATAACTCTCTTAATGACACTGCTGCAGGTTTGACACAAGTTTTCGACACGCAAACTATCAGCATATATTATTTTAATAGTTTCCATAAATAATAAGGTGTTGCATAAAATTTTCTGTATAATTTAACATGCGTATCTTGTCATTACATTATAGAAACCAGGATTTCAAATGCACCTTTCTAAGCAAAAATATTTGTAATAACGTTAATTTGATGGTATACGCAGTTGTTAATGTGAAATACCAACGCTTGCGGAATTTAAAATCTTTTTATATTATGAAAAAAATGGTAAATTTATTTCTATTTTACAAGGTGTAATTATTGTAATGTAACGAAAAGAATTTCGTCATGAAATTTATAATCATTTTTATTGCTTTTTACGCTAAACGTGTAACGTAGTTATTTTATTTTCTCCAAGTGCATGTTTAAACAAAAACATAACTATGGAAATACTGCGTTTTTCCTTTTCCAGCAAAAACGTATTTTTTTATTTAAGTAAAGTAAGTTTTCTCGCCTCCTCCCACGTCAATCCCGCGCCCCTTAGTTCTGCCGAATAAAGCTGAAAGATCGTCTTCGGCGGCCTTTTAGGGCGACGAGAGCCCGTAGGTGTGTGTAAGAGGCAAATGGGGTTAAATTCTTCTGAGGTAGGCGCATCACGCATCCAAGCCAGTTACACCGCCGCATCCTCAAATCACTCGTATGGGAGGCTGCGCGTCCATTTTCGGACTTCAATGTAAGTTAAGAAGTATCTAATATTCTCCTCAAGCATTTATGTACTCTCAAAACTCAGAAATTAGGGGTGTTGAGTTTTGGTAAGGTGCCAAGATTCGCACCCATATATGATGACTAGAGCTTTAGTATAAAACAGCCTTTATCGATATTATTCCTGGCCGATTACCCTTTTTTTACATCTTTCCCTTAACCTATTCTTATGGTACCTACCTAACATCAAGATAGAAGATTTATAATAGTAGAAAATTTAGATTTGGAAAATTAAGAATAAATTTTGACATTACTTCATTTTGCACAAGAATTCTTGGACTCGTCATGCTTGAATGTGAAAGTTATTATAATAGATCGTTAAACATTATAATTTATAGTGAACTTATATAATTCAGAGCACCAATATTGAAAATATCCTCATCGCACCAAAGGTAGGTTCATTCCCGTGCTCCTTTCCTCGATTAAAATATTCCAAATTTGTACAAAATTGAATGATATTAGTTTTTACATTATACAGTCCGCTTTTCGTTAACACTGGCATTATACAAGAATACATATACATTTGTATTCTAAAGCGCGTTTTTTAATTTTTTAATTGTATAACTAACTACAATATAAAATTGTACCATTCAAATAAAAATTGTAATGTTTCATCATAAAATTTACGATCTCGCCCTGATTTAATTTTTGTACTATTCGTGTAAAGCGATACACAAAAAAGTACGGTTCTTAAATTTGTTCTAGATTCCCGATGAAATCAAAATACCAAAAGTATTTTTTTTCTATTAATTTAAAACTAGTAAACACAGTTTTTATAACTGCAATATGGTCATGAGGATGAATGGCAACATCCGATATGAATCTTTCATGCAATCACTGAATCGGGGTGTGTTCCCGTGGCTAGTGTTGCGGACTTACGGATCAGAGGTCCGAGGTTCTATCTGGCCCTACTTGATTTCCATTTTCTAATAGTAATTATTTACAACTCGTTTAAAATGGCCACCAAAATTTAAATATTTAGGTAAATTATAAGAACGCTTATATTTATTTTTTTATTAAAAAAAAAGTGACAGTAAAAGCAATTGTAAATTATAAATAATAACTCTTTATGGACAAAAAAAAATGTTTTATAGTATGATCGAAACTGATAAAATGACCCATAGTCTTTCAAACGTTCTTCGGGTATGTCGAGGGAGTGCTTTCACTTTATTATTTCTCTAGCCTGGGTATTATGTTTGGTAACTTACCACTGTTGGTATTTTAGCTCAATAATGATATTAATTTTTATTAAATTGAACTTTTTATGAGACATAAAAATTTATTTGTACGTATTGTTCATGTCGTTGAATGGATATTTCAGAATAAAAATGTCCTTATTTTTTTTTTATTCTTGTCCTTTTCCATATCCATTCCAAAATGGAGCACGTGAACATCACCAGACGTCTCCAGGAGACTCTACCGCTAGCACATAATTTCGCCTCCTCAAGCAGGAGCCAGCAGGCGTGAAGAAGAGGCAACTTTGTTTAAGGCTCTCCTGATGCATCAGCAGCACGTGTATAAGCCAGGTCTACCGCCGCACCCTCAAGACGCTCATTGTAGGAGGCTGCTGCGTCCGTTCTAAGACTCCAATTTTGGTTATCTAATAATTTCAGAAATACGTAATCAAAGTATTATATATTACAAGTCATGCAACTATATTTTTTTTGTATTGGCCGCAAATTACCTACGGTGTGTTGTGTCAATAACTATTTTATTTGAATACTATTACTATGTTTTTGTACGTCAGTTTTGCTTAGATTTTATAGATAGACTCACGTTTTTTTCTTTTGTGGAATATTATTATAATAGTAATAAAAAAAATAAGATTTTAAGCTGAAACCTAGTCCCTGGAGAGAAATATAAAAAAAAACAATGTATATTCTAAAATCAGTTTTATTGCACAGTTTAAAATGAACTTTTAACATCTCATATTTGTATTTTTAAAACTACATTTGGTTCGGGATATATCTCAGTAAAAAAAAACAAGATACGCCGCGATTGGTGAACCAATGCAGTGCCCTATGCACCATAAGTTCCGGAAAAAGAATTATAATAATGATATCTGAGTAATATTAAGTTATTCTTTATATTTCTTATTTTAAATTTGGTATTGCCCTTTTAATTTTCTTGCTGTCGAAAGTGTTTTTTCCACTCTTTATTGTTAAATAAGCAATATTTAACAAAAGTTAAATAGTTTATGTAATATATTTTTTGTAAATAATCTTCACAAGCCATATAAATTAGTTCTGTGAGTCTTGTACCAACAATACATTTGTCATGTTTGCATTTTAAGTACCTTTATTGTTTAACATTTTTGGATTTTTTTTTTATTATCAGTATAAATAAGATAATTATTTTTTTTAAATAGAACCTGCAATAATCATCACATTACTTTGAAATGCTCTCGTATAAGATGATATTTTTTAATTATCCAAAGTCAACTCTAGGTAAATGAGAATATAATCGAAAAAATCATATATATTTGAGTTTTTTTGTATTCGGATGTAGTTGAATCCCATTAGGTAGGTGCCTACTCCTCAATTTAAATAAGTTTATAAAAATAAAAAAATAAAATAAAAATAAAAACGAAGTTTCATTAAACAAGAAATTGATATTACATTTGCATAGTAATTAGTTAATTAATATGTTTAAACGATGTGTGTTTTTATTACAGGTTAAAATAAGTAAGACTACCTATGAAAGTGCAAACATTTATTCGTTGTCTTTTTTCAGAAAAAATCATTTTAATCCTTAACTATTATCCTACAAAAATATTACGTCAAATATTAAGACTCTTTTGTACGTAAATACTTTTTATGGGTCAAATATGACCATAGACGTTTTTATTAAAGAAACTATAAAACAAACAGTTGCAATACATCCACCCCGTTTGACGTGTTAACATAAACAAGAAATACCAAAAACGTGAGACTGATATTTTATAGTTGGTAAAATGAGTTGTATATGGGTCATTTTGACTCATACAATAGTTTTTAAGGGTAAAAAAAGTAAGAACTACAGCATTTTTATATTCTGAAATATTATTTGCCCAATTAAATTAACTTTTGAACTGCTAATAGCGAAAATAGCTAAAAATAAAAGGTTAAATAAAGTATGTTAATTATTTATTACTCCACATAAAAGTTATATGCTCCCTTAATGCCTATCCGTATACCCTTATAAAAACGTCTTCATCTTTGCTTTAATTTATATTATTGCCTTTGGTTTCTACTATTTTTTTTAATTTAAATAAATACAAATCTCCAAAATATTACATTATATTAAAACAATATTGTTAAAAACAAAATAGTAATAATATAGGTCTATAAAAGGACTGTGATAGGTCTCTTATCTATTGAAATCAATTACTACCTACCTAGACGCATTAATTGGCTTTTAAGCATAAATTATTTTGTACCTCGACGTGCCGCGCCGATATCATTGAGATGGAGGAATAAAAAATAGTTGTTTTAACATTTAAGTTAAAAATTCATAATAATACATTTAGTTATTCATATAATGGGTAAAAAATGATTGTTGAAAATTAACAAAAAGAAATTTGGGTTGTTGAGTTTAGTAAGAAAAGTATTGAAACACAAAGAAAATGGAGGGGAATTTAGAAGTATAGGTATTTACAAGACTTGTGACCTGTCATTGGCTAGTTAAAATTATAACTATACACTTTGTGACTATTCTGCCTATGTCTGTACAATCCTTATTGCTTTAACCTTCTCCTATATCTGTTGACTTTTGTGAGGCAAAATAACAAAATAATGTTTTCATTTCTGTTGCAAATAAATTACAATTTCGATAACTCAAAAATTAAAGCATTTTTGAGAAACAAATTTTTATAAAAAACGTTTCATATGAGCATGAATAATAAATATACTTAAATCTTATCTTATTTAATTAATAATATAAGAATCGATCTTATTTATCTATCTATTTTATAGTACTTAAAGAGTGCGCGGTATGAGTTTTCTCCATACAAACGTATCTTCGTGTTTTATCCCTGGATTAGGGTCTTAGAGCGATGGTTTTTTTTTCACAATATACACTATTGTTTCCCATATTTATATCTACCATTGTGTTTTGATGTAAGTATTTTTAAATTGTCATTTATAGGATCTGGAACCATAAAAAATCGTTTATAATTTATATTTTCTTCTGTCGTCTTCGGACGTATGGCATATAAATATGATAAATATTTTTGAAAAAAACAAAACGTGCCGGAAATTTCTTTCTGATGCATTATCTTTAAAAACATTAAAACGGTCAGTTTTGAGGTAGGGAAAATGGGAATGTGAAACCTCGATTTGTCGATTTTAGTTAGACATAATCAGTCCGACGCTGACGTGCAATTATCTTTTTCGCACAGTATTCGGAAAGGCATTTGCGATAGTGACAGAAAAATATAGTCAAATACTTACATATTCAACTTTTAACACAACGAAGATTAATTTTTTTGACCTTACCCGTGTAGATTTTTTTTTAATCGCTTAAACTATATTCAAACAGCCTAGAACTTCCCTTTCAAATGTTATTTTAAAAGAACTAGATGTACCTTCAATTGATTACATCTTTAATAATGCATTTATTAGACAAACTTTCAAAGAAAAAAAAACACTTATTTAGAAAATTCCCGAAATCCTAGATTTCCAAATAATTTTATTATACAAAGATGCAATTTTAAAATCAATATTTAATATTAAAACATTAAAATTTTAATTAAAATAGCCCATGCGATTCACCCTATTCTGGACTCCATACAGTAAAAAACTATGTATTTTTGTTTCTGTACTCTTGCTTTATAATGTTTTTTTTTGTTAACATGTTGTTACTTTTTTATTTTAAAAAATAAAAACAAATTTAAAATATTTAGAATATAATATCTAATTTTAAGGAACTTGTTTTACATCATAAAAATGAAATGTAAATAAAATATATGTGAATTTACAAAATTAAATATAGCATAAAGTATAGGTTCATCAAATATAAAAATGAATGTAAAAAAAACTCCGTCTCTAAACACGAGTTTTCACTCTATTGGGGAAGTAGAAACGTTTTTATTAATTATAGGTTTTGTTTTTTTTTTTAATAAAAAAATATACATATTTAAACAAGTACATCATTTTCCCATCCGCACCCACGGGGTAAAAAAGCATGGGCACTCCAATCGCAGCGCATCTTAATTGCTTTTGTTAAATGGAAGGTTAGGTGATCAGTGTGATGGTTCAGGTACCAATCCAGAGACAGTGAAATATTGCAATACATAATACAGTATTAAAACATGTTTATGTGGACTTTCCACAATGTTGGCTAAGCAAATCGATGTATTAGACCTTTTAAAAAATAATAGCATAATACATTTCTCATATAATATGAATTTACAATTGGACAGTAATATTGCTACATAAACAATAATTTAAACATTATCTAATCGATCAAATAAATTAAAAAATTGAGCAATCAGCGTATTTTTTAATTTAAAAAAAAAATCTAATTCTGCATTTTTAAAGATTCTTTAATTTTTATAATGTAGTTAGGTATAAACAAATTTATCAATTTAAATTATGGGTATTAAAAACCATAATTTACTTTCGGAAATGAAAGTCGACAGAATGAATTTTTAGAAAATGAATTGACTTAGATTTTTCAATTTTGGATGGCTGGAAGATAGCAATAAGCCCGCCAAAGTGCATGTATTACTAACGTAACGCAATAACTTGTACTTTAATTTAAGAATATCAATAAATCAAAACCGAGGTTTATGAAATTGAAGTTTTGTAACTTATATTTTATTTTATAAAATTTTTAAAGTTTAATTTTTCTTCATAAAAAAACCATTGTTAATATTATATAAAAGTGCCTTGATATATTTTTACATAAACAATTGTATTTGTATTTATGATATTAAATTCAACCATTAACTTTGTGGCCAAACATTTCAATCCATAAAAGCAAATATTGTATATTACCGCTTCGAGTGAATCCGTCTCTTCGTCAGGACACAAATTAAACTTACATGTAAATCCCACTTCACCATAGTATCAAAAATATAAAACCAATTTCATTCAACTATTGTTTCCTAAAGATTTATTGTTTAGGAATATAATCAGTGACCGTTAGTGTTAGTTTTTATATCATTTGTCCTTGATGGTTTAATTCCTTTGAGCAACTTATATGGCGAAGGTCTATCTATAGTGAAATTTGTATGTAAGTGTTATGAGCGTCCTGACGAAGAGGCGGGTATGTCTCGAAATCGGTAGACATTGAAAAATCAGTAAGTAGTTGTAATGCATTTATTTAGAATTTTTAAAATTAGTTTTCATTATTAAAAATTAGATATAGTTTTTCTTCATGGTTTTTTGTATCGATATGAAATATGAACTCCATTAGAGAGATGGAAACATCAAATAAACACACTTACGTAAATATTTAAAACAAACGTAATAAAATTTAATATTATGTAAGTATTGAACATATTGTTTTTTGATGAAGTAAAGTTTCCGTTACATGAATGATAAATGAACAAATGCATGAAAAATGCTGGGACGAGTTATTATTGACTTGCAAGAATAAAAAAAAAATTACTACGTTACCTACCCACATTATTTTTTAAATATTCATGAAGTTTCAAATAAGCAGCATCTATTTATGAATAGCAAAATGTTAAACTTTTCTACTTGTTAATAGAGGTCTCCCAACACTGCATTTTTACGTGTCTGACGGAATTTAAACAAAATGTCGGAATTTTAACATGACAGCAAAAAATTTATTAGTCATAAAAATAAACGAAAGTGCTTGGTTTTATTTTTTTAACAAGAATGCTTATTTGATTATTTCTTTTTTTTAATACACATTATTTTTTTTCAAATGTAAATCTAACCATCTTTGTTTTATTAGTCAAACTTTTTTCGTCTATATTTTAAGCTAACTCTATCACTCACAATACTAAGACTTTTCCCCCATAGATGGCATTAATAAAATAAATGAACTTTTTAACTTTATTTTTAGATTTATATTGTACTTCGAAATACAAAAAAAAAACATTCGTGACAATAATAAAATTTTCTTAGAGGAGCAATTACATAAACCCTCGGTCATAGCAAGTTCTTAACTTTCTGTTGAATTTAAAAACATATTGTACTAATTTTAATAGAGGTCAAGAGCTTTTAAAAATATCCAAATTAATGTATATACGTATTTATGAAAGGCTTAAAAATTAAGTGCACAGACGTCGAAATCCGTGCATTACATAAGACAAACACTATAAAAAAAAACAAGAAATGAGTTTTGGTTTAGACGTGTACATCGAATGGACATCGAAAGAACGGCTAAAAAGATTTACGATACGAATGTTGTTAGGTGCAGGCTATGAGGAAATCCGAGAAAGACATGGCGCGACCAAGTCCAACAAATACTTCAATATGGAATGTTATAAGTTGGAATAATCGGCGCGCGTGCACGAGAAGATGTATGAATGTAGAGGAAGCGAGGTCAGCATGGAAATACAGAGTAATATGGAAATGTATTATCTCTGCCCGTGAAAAACCGTGAATAATTTGTTTTATATTATGTTTTTTTTTTATGTATAATAAATAGCTTCGCCAAAATCGACGGATGGAAGAATGAAAGAAATATGTGTGCACAAAGACATTCCCTGTAAGAGAGGGAGAAAAAAAATGTGACAATCTTAATCACTCCCTAAGGGGGGAAATCCAGTCGTTATCTACAAACATTTAGACAGACTCAAAATATTGTTACTAGATGGTAAGGTTTCAGGCGTTTTTCCATGGTGATTAGAGAGGGCAAATTATTCACATTAAAATTTAGGCAGTGGACATTAGATTAGCGAGTATATTTCTGGATTTATATTAAACGCAAAAGTTATGTGTATTTTCTGGCTAGTAGCTTAATGTGGTAATATTAATTTTCCAAAACATTACATTCGGCTTGAATGCTTAAGTGCTCCCGGGTCTAAGAGATTTAAAATCTCCCAAAATAGGGGTGCCTGAATGGACTTTTATTTCCTCAAGAAATGGTATAAAACGAACGTACAAAAAGCCCGGAAGGCTTTCTAGGGTTCGTTAGTTTTCTCTTTCGTCTCCTTAGTGGGAATATAAGCGGGGACTCACTATGCAGCAATTTAACCGAACGAAGGTGTTTACGATCGTTAGAACGAAATATGGTATTTGGTGCTAGCGAGCACTTTTTCGGTTTCGCTTTCAAGTAATTGTACAAAACTGCTTTAACTCTATGGTTTGACAAATATTTTTCAGCTCATCTCGCAATCCAAATCGGATACATTAATTCAAAATAGAATTTGTGTTGCATGCATTGTCACGCATTTAGTATAAGATATTACGTTATTTTAACAACAACGTGGTATCAATTTTTTTAATTTTTTATTTTTATGGCGGTAAACCATTTTAGATTATATAAAACAATCTAAATAAGCTATTTATATTAAGCAGATTTCTTTATTTAAGATTACAAAGAAGAGTATAATAATTAATCTTTATAGATTAGGCAGGTTCTTTTATATTTAACAATATCGCAATAGCTTACTTAGACTGTTTTATGAATAGGATACGTTTATTTGAATGTCCCAGTGGTTTAAAAACTTTATAATGTTTCATTTTTGATTTATATATCGAAGAGTCCCGACTTAACACGGAATTTTCTAACAAGTCGGGACAGAAAAAAACATATAATTGTGGCTATGTAAAATTGTGTATTTTGTGCATTAAATAAAAAAAATAAAAAAAAAATTCAAAACTTCGTTTTTATTCATTTTTTTTATTTTTTAAGAAAAAAATTCAAAATTCAATTTTCTGAGTCCGTATCTTGTTGTTTTAAAAAAAACTTTTTGTTTTTGCATATCGTTCTTACAAAGACGGCAGATACAAATTGACGCTTTAAATATTTTTTTATGGTCCTAGCTCCTATAAGAAACAGTTTATCAAAAATAACAAAACGATAGGGAGTCGCCAATGGTCACTGACGTATAATTAAATAGAAATGATGCTTCATAGAACGATAGTTTGAAATTACATTTGTCAGAAGTCATTTGGAATACGCCTCTCAGATATGGAATCCCCGGTATGCCATATATATAAGTAGAATAGAAAATATTCAAAACAAATTTATAAGGTACCTTAAATACAAAACCGGTATTTCTTATGTATCTACTCTCACTGCCTCCACCTTCCATGGAATCATTTCTCTACAATACCGCAGAGTGTGTGCGGACCAAATACTGCTTTACAAAATTATGACAGGAATGGTTGACTGTACAGAGCTGCTTGGTTTAATAACAATACATGTGCCAGCCAGGATTTGTAGACGGTACCACCTGTTTCATGTACCAATAAGTAAAACATCGTATGTTAAAAATGCTTTTTTTCGTAGGACTTTTTCAATGTACAATACAAAATTTAAAAATATAGATTACACAAACATCACTCTGTCGGATTTAAAATTTACACTAAAAATGTATTATGTAACTTAGTAGACATTATAATAATAAATACTTACATCTACCCTCCCCTCTTTATCCTCTCTTCAAGCATTTTTGTCCTTATCCCGCCCAATTTACAGTAACTTAATGTTTTTAAAATTAATATTTAAAAAATCTTTGATTATTGAGTACATGAAAATAACATTTTGATATGTATAAATTGTATGTATTTATTTGATATGTAATATATTTTCTTTACTTACTTTTTATACTATGTGGAAATCTGTTATTAGTTCTGAGTTTATACACTTTATCTGTTCTTTTACTAAAAATATGTATGTAGGACTGTTGATTTCCCTAATAAAATAAAATAATTATGTTCCTAAACGTTTATATATTTATGAGGAGGGGCTTACTACCGTAAGACAATTTCGTCGAAACTACACAAACAGTTTGATTTGAAAAAATAAGTCGTATAATATACAAACATATCGTAAGTACTATGTGTGAAAAAAAAAATATTGCTCTTAATTAAGACCACGTTTTCTCTTGAGAGTTAATATTATGTATGTCTTGCATATATAATCAATTGTGTTGAATAGAAAAAGCTAAGTTGCTTTCTTCGGTCGACGCTCTAGATTTTTGAAAAAATAATTTTGCGCGTGTATGTATCATTAATCGATGGACGCTGTACCCACACTTGTTTTAAATAGGTAATTTGAGGATAAAAAATGTTAAACAAGGTGTGGTAGAAAGGGGTTTAAGCCAACAAATTCAGATCGGTGAGTTCTTGGCACTGCTATTAAACTACAATCTGACATGCTGTGCATTTGACATTCACTTTCGCGTTCGTCATCGGCACAGAACAAAGTTTACTGAATACAAGAAATTGTATGCTAGATACTCAAATAAATATAAAATATATGGGTATAATTCAACACAAACCAAACATACAAAACTACTACAAAACTACTTTCCTGTTGGAGTCTTTTTACCTTTTATGAAAGATACTAAAATGGTTTGTCAGGAAAGTTTTTAGATTTAAAAATAAATATCTTGCTCGGCAAAAAGAATGCTTAATTTCAATTTACTCAGTTGGATCTTTTTAGACTGAATACAAAAAATAACCATGTCATCACAAAAATAAAATATCCATTAAACTATTCGTGGAGTTTCAAAGTTAAACACAAAAACACGTTTCTAAGTATACAAGTTCTGGGTGCTTAGTTTTCATATGACAAAGAATAAGAATATTTAAGGAAAACATAAAAAGCCTATTAATAAAACTGTTTAAAACTGTGAACATTTTTTAAACTATCCCTATTTATTAAGTTAGTCTTCTTTGTTTATTTTTAAGGTTAAAGTATGTATACAAGTACATTGTAAGTTTTCTTGGCATGGGTCACCCCCAGTGAGGTCACATTATTTTTTTTATTACTTATAGTTTATAATAGAAAAAATATGAATAAAAAAATTACCAAGCCTTTGACTAGCTTGTTTAAGTTATGTCTTTTAATACTGTAAAAATGCTTATTCTGCCCTTATTTAAAGCTTATGCATTTATACAATACTGAGAAAAAAATTGAAGCAACGGACATTGCAAAAACCCCCCGCCCCCGTGAAAACGCGTACCAAGTTTCGTCTCCAAAGATATCAATGTATGCAGCGTCGCGGTGTCTTTGTGTAATTTATTATACTATTAACATAATAGGCGATATGATTAATTACAATATACTCGAACGTACATTATTTATTTCGTTTTATTTTTTTTAAATGAAAAGAAATATTAGCGTTCTTATAATTTACCTAAATATTTCAATTTTGGTGGCCATTTTCAACGAGTTGTAAATAACTCATTATTAGAAAATGGAAATCAAGTTGGGGTAGAATGGGGTTTGAGCCTCGGACCTCCAACCGTCCGCAACACTAGCCACGGGACCACAACCCTATTCATTTATTCATTTTTTTCACATTGTGAACAATAATAAATATTGAATATAATGTTACCTCACTGGGGTGGGGTTACCCGTGCCCAGGACACTAAACGATTTACTTTTTTTTTAACATGTGAGAATAAACAAAGAAAACTTAATAAACAGAGAGAAATGGCAAACATTTACGACAGTTTTAAACACTACGTATTTATGTTTATATTTAATTTCTGAATATGTATATTATTTATATTATAAAACGCACAATAAATTAACAAAAATATGACACAAACTATACGTTCGTGGAGCAGGTGATTTAATATTGGTTTGAGTGAATGAGACGATCTATTTTCCTTCAACTCAGCTCCACAATTATTTTTTATAGCATTTTCTCGTTGCTTATTGTTTTAATGAACAGTGCAAGTGGGCTATAGATTTTAATTGCATAATACTCAAAATCACCATTTCCGAAAGTGGTATTAGTTTGTATTTGCTTGTTGTCTTTGTGTTGTGGATATAGTGATTGTATTATTTGTATGTGTTGTATTGTTAGGGTTATGTCTTTCGATTGAGTTAGATTAGTTTTTTTAATCTGTAAGCGAGTAGGTATTATGTTTATACATACATATCTATACAACATCATACTCGTAGTCACGTACATATTACATTTTACATCGTTTTTGTACTTCAGGTGCATAAATAAATGAATAAATAATCATATTATGTACATGAACGTCCTCTGTGGTGTAATGGCTAAGACACTTTACTCACACACGGACAGTTACGGGTTCGATTACCGTGAGAACAAAAGCATTTCATTGGCTTCCTGGCCTGTTGTGATGCAAAAAAAAAAAAAATTCTACTTTTAACCAATTTTTCGTTTATTTTTATTGAAATAGAAATAATTAATTTTTGAGGTGTTTAAATGTACCTACTTATGACAAGTCCATTGTTTGCGAGTATTTTCAATTAAATCTTTTTTTTCCAGATTATTCCAGGTATGATTTATCAAAAATGAAAGGTATGTAGTAACGTCACGTATGACGTATTATCACGTTTTGCACATCACTTGCCCTGGTACAGCCAAACCACTGACTGGAAAGCTGAAAATGCCTAATCAGACGAATTTATGGCGTCAGTTTTTACCGAAAAATTCACGACGAAAAAATGTTTTCACGTGAAATCGGAAGTTTTATTTATTTTATTCAATTAGATTCTTTTTTTTCATATCATCCAATTCAATGTAGATTTAAATGTAATGGAATCTTTTAGTTCAATTTTCATCAATTTCCTGAACTACCAAAATAGGTAGCGAATTTTTGCACACGTGATAAAAATTAGTACAATACATACAATAACAATAATTAAAGTTTAATTTGCATTATTAGTACGTAATTTGCGTATTTTTTGTATTTTTAAGACTATGTTTTTATTTTACCAGCCCACGCCCTTACTATGCCATCTCAACGCCCCCTAATTTTCTCTGGGTCTTCAACTGCCCCCCTGAAAGTCTTAACTCTTACCAGCGGGCGTTATTGCCCTCGTTGAGAACCCATGCTCTAGAGGAATAATTAAAAATAGTTTTGTGTCTGCACAATTTAAAAAGAGATATTTCATTTCTTTTTCTTCTTATGGTTCCTCTCCCCGATGGAAGTTGGAAATCATCGTTGCGATTCTTATTGTATTGGTAGCTGCCCTGAACAAGGACTGAGTGCTGCAATGGAACCAGTCGCGCAAGTTCTTAAGCCAAGAGATGCGCCTTCTACCTGCACTGCGTCTTCCTTCAATCTTTTCCTGTAGAATGCCTCTCATCACATCCCCAAAGTACTCAAGTTTTCTTTTCTTTATGGTCTTCAGTGCCTCGTTATCTTTTTCCATCCGTCAGAGAACATCATCGTTTCGGACTCGAAACTTTAAATATCCTCCTGTAGCACCACATTTGAAAGGCTTCGATCTTTTTTGAAGTGTTTTGGGTGAGTGTCAACGTTTCGATGCCGTAAAAAAGTACTGAGAAGACGTAACATAGAGCAATGCGCATTCGGAGGTCTAAATTCAAGTATCTACTGCAAAGAAGGTCACGCATCCTGAAAAAGCAGTCTCGCACCATCTTTATTCTGACTTTGATCTCTTGTGATTGATCCCATTTATCATTCAGCCAGCATCTTTAATATTTATATTGACGAACTTGCTCAATAACCTCCATGTTTTAAAGTCATCGGGAAAGTTTGTGGCTTTTTCCGAATAACCATACATTTAGTCTTGGAAATATTCATCTCTAGCTCTTCATTTAAATGAATAAAGTGTTCTGATACTAAACATTTAACTGAGTTTATACCATGTACTGATAGAGAGTTATAGATTCTTGTGATTGACGAAATTGTAGGTTCTAACATCAACTTGGGCTGCTGTAGTATACAAATGATTTGCTTCGTGCCGTAATCGTCATTTGTATTCCTTACCTAACTGTCCCAGTTCGTTTAATCAACATTGCTTTGAGTATGTCCAAATGTTTGTAAGCATGACAAATTAAGATCTAAACTCCCAGGGAGGATGTTTAACCTGTCTACAAGCATTTAGAGAGGCTCGAAGCATTATTGATATTGAATATAGATAATCATTTTTGTCTGCCTAAATCATGTTAAACTGCAAATAAGGAGAATAGAGAAATATTTTCTAAGGGCGTAGCACATTTTTTTGAAAATTGTAAAGGAATCAACAAATATAACAAATGAATTTTTAAAAATACAGAGACGATAAAAATATTTTGTCAAAAAATAAACTCTTATACTTTTATTTCAGTCTGTTTTATTTCAAATGTGGAATATTTTCAAGAAATTTAAAAAAAACTTCAGTTCTTTCCTATTTTATACGAGTATTTTTACATTTATTTTGATAGGAATGTTAACACGGTATTATTATATAACATAACATTAAATTTACAAAAAAACTAAAATGAAATCAATAAAGTCGTCAATCGTCCACATGGAATATTTTGCAAACACCGGTTGGGTAAACGATCTGTTACATAGGATTAAAAGAGTCAATTAATATTCGTAATCACGTTAATCTCCTGGTGATGTAGCTATTTTAAAAGTAATCCTGCTGTTTGTGGGGATAGGGGTACAATCCCCAATAAGATTGATTAAAAATAAAATGATTTTTTTTCCTTAAAAGATTATCTGATCTAATCACAATTTCTTTACGGGCACTCGCCACTTACACACAATCATTTATGTAAATTTTATTCGTATGTAAGTAGGTTAGGTTAGGTTTTATATTTTGAATCATATTTTAACTTCTCTTACTAAACGAAGAAGTTTTTCTGATCTGTCTTTTTTCTTCAAAAATTTGAACAATTATTTTGATAGTCTATATGTCGTAGAGCGTATTCAATATATTGTCTCGTCAAGTAAGCATGACAGGTTCAACTTTTTAAAAATCCATTCCCCAAAATAAGTTATATTCAAAATTCATTTGTCCATCGTAGCTCGTCTTAATTAAACTCACTTTGTCCTCATTTATATTTTTAATGCTAAATTTGATGACTAAATTTTTTTTTATTTGATACATTTGTCAGTGTGTAAATTATTTATGTTGCTTTTATGCTGTTTGTGTTATTAACGTAAGTAAATTTCGAATTAGTCAACTATGTTAAAAATCGCTCTCCTCCACTCTTTTACGTTTTTTCCTCACCTCCAACTTTCTTATTAAGCTCTTCCATTTATTTCTTTTTATTGTGTAACATGTTCCTTTATTATATTTGTGAATTACTCTAACTGGATGTAAACAATTTTTAGTATTTTATTATTTTTTTTGTAACATTTTTTTTTTTTTAAATAAAAATAAAATAAAAAAAGGACACCTACGTGGTTTTTATATTGTTGTTTTATCATATTCATCATCATTATTTCCTTTCCGCACCTAATGGTGCATTTGGAACTGCATTAATATACCAATCGCAGTGTACCTTAGTTAACATAATATTAAGAAAATAAAAACGTAATTAATAAAAACGTAATAGTCGGCCTAGTAGTGTAATGGTCAGCGCGTTTGCCTGCCATGCAAGAGGTCTCGGGTTCGATTCCCGTCATGGTTAACATGAAATATTTATTTGAAAGGTTGTTTTAACACTAGAATATTTCATAGTTCCTGGACTGGTACCTGAAGCGTAAGACTAATCATCTTACCTTCATGAAACAAAAAAAGATACTCTGCGATTGGTGTACCATGCAGTGCCTTATGCACCATTAGGTGCGGCAAGGGAATGATGATAATGATAATAAATTAATCTAATTTATCTAATTATCATCGTAAACATAATACAATATAAACGAAAATAACTTGTAGACAAAATTTCATAATCAGGGTTGCGATTATGAACGGCTATCTTCATCGGTATATACTGAGACGGTATCAAATAATATCGATATATATGTATGAAAGTGTATTTTAGTCAGTAACCGGTAATCGAACATGTTTAAAAAAAATTGTGTACATATTCTATTTTTCATACAGAAAACTTTATTTTACTTTGTAGATAAAATTGAATATAAGTTTCAACATTCCATCAGAATACGTACCCAGGACACAATTTTTTACCTATTTGGCTTGATCCACTGATCGATCCGTGCGCAACCCACCTTCACTATCCATTTCTGAATAGCAATTGTATATTGTGAGTACTTACTAATTGTCCTTATAGATAATGGAAGTAGATTGTACACTTTAACCGAGTAGTAGGCCAATCCTCTTTGACCGAAAGTTGTATTCATTTTGTCATGTCAAATGAACGATGTTATGTAGAAAGCAGCCAGCCATAAAAAAGTGAATCTGAGATAATAACACTTTTATGAATAGTGTGAATAATTAAATCTACACAACAGTTGGAATGTTTTTGACTTTGACAAATGATTAACAAACAATGAATACATTAGTTTTCTTTTATATAACAAATAAGAATCTCATTCTGTATTTGAACAGTTTTAATGATTTTTAGAATACCGTAAGATTTTTGTAGTGTTGTGGGTGTTTTCTGCATATTGAAAAATGCCGTTTTTGTGATCAACACTATTTTCAGAAGGATATTATTACAGTTTTTCGCATGAAAGCGGTCTGGTTGTTTTTAGCAAAACATAGAATTGACCTTACCGCACTCTTGATAACACCAATATCTATTTTTTTTTCGAAATTGTCGACTGGATTCTGCATAACTATGTTCAAATTAGACTAAAGAACTCCATAATGGATATCAGAAGTAATAGTTTTTTGGAATTTCGAGATCATAGCAAAAAGAAGAATGTCTGCTTTCTCAAATATAGTGTTTGTATGAAATAGTTAATAATTTTCAAATACCTTACAAATTTAATCGTATCGTATTTTATCGTATTTTATTATCGTATTTTTTCAAGTGTGCCCCAGGTGTCTTTTGAGAAATGGTGTTTCAATGTTTACTAAAATATCCGTCTGTCCTTTGGGAGTGCTGTATTCCCCTACACGTACATGAACCGAGTTGATTTCCTAATGGAGTGGAAAGGAGTCACACGTTGTGTAGACGGAGGTAGAAGGACCCTAAAAGCAAGATAAAAAACAAAACGAACTGAATGGAACATTCTGGAAGGTGAGATGTGTTATCGGAAAATGGGGCTAATCTAAAAAGGTATTGAGAAACTCAATACTGTGGTATGTAAATCTACACGTTGCGGTGTAATTATAGGAAAATATTGCTTGTACCATCGAAAAACGGTTAACAATAATAGTTTAACAATATTTTAAGTTTGTCCAAATTTTTGTAGACAAGGACTGGATTCAACTCCCTGGGGAGCTGTTTATATTAACATATTACAACAGAGATGAAGAACATTTAACAAAAGGTAATATAGTGGCCACTTAAACCAGCCATTGACAGGTCATAAGCCCTGTAGATGCCTAGACTTCTATATTACCTTTTCTTAAATGTTCTTCATCTCTGTTGTAATATGTTATGATAAACAGCTCCCCAGGGAGTTGAATCCAGTCCTTGTCTACAAAAATTTGGACAAACTCAAAATATTGCTGATAAATTACCTGGTCCATGAGGAAGTATACAAATTGAAAAAATAACATTTTCAGGCGTTGCCTAGTATGTAGGTGAAATAATTCAATTAGATGAATCTCACCTGCATAAATAAAGGTTTCAGCTCTTTGACTTCACAAACATCAACAAATGAAAGAATTGAAGGAATATAGATGTTCAAATATATGCAGAATGGTGAATGTTACACAGTGTGTAAAGTGGCCACTTAACCAGCCATTGACAGGTCATAAGCCCTGTAGATGCCTAGACTTCTATATTACCTTCTCTTAAATGTTCTTCATCTCTGTTGTAATATGTTAATAATATTATATGATTACTACATGCTGACATAACACACATTAGATTTTTACTAGAGCTAGCTGTTTTCTGCAAAATGCACATCTTGTGTTTTGTGGTTAGCCGGACTCTAAAAATCATGAAATCTTTTCGTATATTTAATTAAATCCTTTTTTAAATTATAAAAAAACGAATGAATACATTACTTATCATTTATCAAAGTAAAAAAACAATACCAACTTTGGTGTAAATTTGATTATTCACGCTTTTCACAAAAGTGCTATTATCTCAATATAATTTTTCTTTCAGCATAACTATTTATTTATTTAACACTTTATATACATACAAGAGCGGGCATATTGCCTTAATGCAATTTCTCCCTACCTACCTAAACCGTTCAGTTTAAGAAAATTACAAGTACATGGACATATTGAATCTTACAATTTTCTACAAAATGAAAAACCAAAACTAAGTTTAAAAAAATTAAAAAATGACACTTTACTATAAAGTGAGGAGAGGGGATGGGAAGGAAAGAAAAAGGATAAACGAACAACTTAAATATTTAGATAGTGACATTTCAATCTTTACGTAAATGTAAGTAAATAAGGTCTCTAACATTGGTGGGTAGATTATACCTCAATCAAGCAGCTAATACTGTAAAAGAGAAGGCAAGAAAATTAGAGCGATGAAAGGGTATTAAAAGGGTTCTCTCGGTACTAGAACGAAACGAAGAGATAGTCCGTATCGTAATAACTACGTTCAATTTCCGATTAGTTTTTCCAACGTTAATACGGGGTCACCTATCGTTTTAACGTAGCGTTTTTAATAAGGGGATTGATGATATTTAAAAATAATATCACATTTAATTTCATAGTTTAAGCAGGAGCTATGGCACGCTAGTTAGAAGACGCCAATTGTGAAAGTGGCGTCGCGGGTTCAATTTCCTCTAGTTCCAAAAAGAATCAGAGAAAGATTTTGTCTTCTTTGGTCGAGGTGATGTTTATTTTTTATAACTTTTTCAAATATTCTCATGGTTCCACTTACTTACAAGCTTCTAAAATAGAGGTTTTGCGGGTTCTTGTTATTTAAGAAATAAAAAAACATCTATATGTACTTTAAGGTATTAGTAAATATTGAGTTCTCCAAAAAATTATTCGCGTGTTAGCTGCAAAATTAATAAACGCAAACTAGATTTCAGGATTATTCAACCCACCACATTACTATTCTCATAATCGCCATTAACGTTTTCAATTAAGTTCTGATGTACAAGGTACTCGTAATTCCCAACCTAAGTTCTCTCCCGGACCGTAGCGCATTAGCATAATTAAATATCCCATTCAATAGATTGTCCTTCAAAGGGTTGTTAGATGGAAATATTTAATAAGATCTTGAGAGAATAAGGTATGTCCATGCTCCTAACAAATGTTCACATACGTCATATTTATGGAGATCGTTGTTTGAGATCGTCTGTTCTCAAACAGTGGTAATGCCGCAAAATTTTGTGATACTAAAAAATATTTTATTCATAAAATACATTAAGGGCCTTACTTATTAGATTTCCTTATACCAGGTTTAAATTAAGAAATAACCAAACCCGGTTTAACTGTTTATAACCGATATAAAAAAAAGCTTACTTATGAAAATATTTATTACCTAAAATAACAATTCACAGGTTATTTCATGCTTATTTTTTTTTTTAACAGTTAACACTGATATGTGCGCGTGCGCAGTAACTTTTATAACAATACAAACAAACGTTAAAGTCAAATCAAAACTACTGTCAATGTAATCGAGAACAAACATGGAGAAAACCGTATGAAAAAGAAATCAAAATTAGTAAGAAGAGGAAAAGTTAAAAACGAATTCTTTGGTTTATTCGTGTTTCTTTTTTTATCACAATGAAGTAAAACACATAAAAACATATAACATTTTGGATATTATTTAAACGAATAATTAAAAATCACTCAAATCGCATTGAGAAGATTGCGGGACTTCGAAATTGTATAAAATTGAAAGAAAACTGATAAACTGTCCATTTTGATTACCGAAAATGATGATTTTTGACAGATCGCGTGCTTATTCCAGCGTTATATCACAAAATATGCAGGTATAAGTTTCTATGGTTGCTATACCAGATTTAAACCGAGTTTAACTCTATGTGAGGTGTATAAGTATTTTTTTTTTTAATATTTGCGTTCTTATGATTTACCCAAATATTTAATTTTGAGGGCCATTTTCAACGAGTTGTAAATAACTCACTATTAGAAAATGTAATCGAGTTGAAGAAGAGTGGGATTCGAACCACGGACCTTTGGTCCGTGAGTCCGAGACACTAGCCACAGGACCACAACCCGATATAATACTTTTTGCTATACCATCATTATTCTACCACTATTCTCAAGCCTAACTTTATACCCGATTTATAAGTAAGGCCCTAAAAAAACAAGTAAGCGGGTTTTGGTTATTCAAAATTCGTACTCAATTATTAGACGCGTTTTATTCCTAAAAAAATTATAATACTATTTTAATAAAATCACTATAATATTAAAGTAATAATATAAATAACCGGGTTGTGGTCCCGTGGTAGTATTGTGGACTCACGGGCCAAAGGTCTCAGGTTCAAATCTCACTCCACCACAACTCGATTTCCATTTTTCCAAAATAATTTATTTACGACTTTTAGGAAACAGTCTGAAAATTTAAGTATTTTAGTGAATAATAAAAACTCAAGTATTTCTCTTTTATATTAAAAAAAATAATTGCTTTCACACTTAGGACCTTATTTATTTGATTTCCTTAAACCATGCTTATGGTTTGGAATAACCATACCCGTATAAGAAAAATATTACATTAAAAAATATTTACCACCTAGAATAAATAAAGTAAGTTTATTTTTTAACTGTATTATATTTTTGCGTATACTTATAAAAAAGTTACTTACGCAGTAAAAACGTTATTCGTATTAAAAAAAAAACCAAACAAACCTCAACTTACGGAATCCAAGTCAATCAAAATCGGTTATGTTTTATTTGATAATTGTGCTGTTTTTCATTCGGAATTTATTCTAAAAGAACAAACCGTAAATAAACCACAGAGACCTCGGAGTATGAGCCAAAGCGAGGCTCGCTCTCTTAGAATCAGGACTTTTTAATAATAACACGTAATATTATAAATAAACTGGTATCCACAAACTCCCGACTTTTCTTCAACCGAGAAAATATTTTACATAAATAATCATTTCTGTGCGTCATGAGACTTTTGAAAGATAATATTCAATCTAAATAATCAAAAGATATATTACCACCCACAAATTGATATTTGTCATAAAAACGGCAAATTTACCACACACAAAAATATGCCATTGATAAGTGTTTGGATGCTTATATTTTCATTTAATAAATTTGAATATGCAAAATAATACATATTTTATATCTAAATACTTCTGAATAAGGATCATTGTTAAAATTTCTGCTAAAAAAAATTAATCTTTATAATGGATGGTTTCAGCATTTACTTTGTAAAATAACATTTCAAATAAATTATAAATAAAAACCTTTGTCTTACTCATAAACTTGGTATGAAGTTACGCCTAGGTATAGTGGTAGAATACAAATGGAAATATAATCCTTATTACAGTGGTAAAATAAATATGGTTTTTCCACCCTTATTTTATTACTTTGTCTATGCGTAACTTACCACCAGGTTTATAAGTAAGGCCCTTTGTATTTTTACGCCACAAACAAAAGTTTCGGGTATTTAAAACTATAAACTACCACGTGTAAATATAAACTAAACCAATATAATTATACATAATAGTTCTAAGGTAGTAATAGTGTTGGACAGAGGGATTAAAGAATAGAGATAAAAAAAAAATTGTACAAAGTAAATTTAATAGGCGGATCTGTTGCTATAAAGAAATATCTTCTAACCAACCAAATATCATTGCAAATGTATCTACAAGGTCAGGACAAATAAAAACCGTATAAATAAGTATGTACATATATTAAATAATTACAAAAATAAAAATGAGAAAGGGAAATGTTGAAAACAAAAGTAAGTGCTTGTATTTAGGTTAAAAATTCAAAAAAAAAAAAATTACATCATTTATTGCCGACATTACGTAAGTAAAGATAACTTTAAAAAATATCCTAAAATGAAATTTATTTAGTTTACTCAACACGTATCTCAATATATTTATAAATCAAAGATAATGTGTTAAGTTGTTGCTATTTCAGATATTTTTTTTATTTTTTTGACCATATATTTCATAGGATTACACATGGTTTCATATTTTCTCATGAACTAAAATAGCATTCAGATAAAACTGCTTTACCATATTTTTCACTCTAACCTACACTATCACAATTCATAATAAACTTTGCTTAGTAAAAACAAAAACTTTTTTCGGGACTCTGAAACTTTTTCAACCGTCAAATGGTAAAAATCAAATGAATTTTTTAAAATTTGTTTTGTATAAGGCCTAAGCCAATTACAAAAGTTATAATAAGAAACATGTATAAGAAACTGAACAAAAATAACATAAATCTACGTAGCAAAGACAACAAGGGAATTAAATAATCTCTTACAATATATTTATAAACACGATTAACATAAAGGACTTCGAGATAGACCATGGCAACCCATCTTCATCCCACACTGTTTTAGTGACGAAGAAATACACAAAAAGCCGGAAGATCTATCTCAAAGAATTCCAAGTTGTGCGACGTTAAAATATATTAAATCTAACTAACGAATACTAATTATAATAAATAATCAAAACTTACACATTCGTTCTGATTCTTAAAGCACCCTCTTTATTCTCAAACACAATTATTCCTCTTTCTTCTCCACTTCATAAAGTGTTCAATATACGGCTCGGATGTAGAACCATCTTCCACTCTCCATCAAAAATGTTTCCACAGTATATTTGTTTAAGTCGGCCGGAAGAAACATCTCCCTTCTCACCCTTAATCTCTACTATTTTCCTCCATCTTTATTCCCATCACCCATTGAATATTAGCATTGATTTAAATTAATTCATATTAAAATATAGCTTTTTCTATTTTTGCATTTATTTATTTTATTTTCTCTCAAATATATTTTGAAGCTTGAATTAAATAATAAATAACGCTTTTATTGAAGAAATTGCAATTTAGCAATTAGCCCGCTAATGTACAAAAATGAATTGTGCACAAGTAGGTCAATAAATAAAATAAACAAAAAAAGGTCTACGTACAAAAAATTTGAGAAACACATTAGTACAACATCTGTCCCTGAAATAGGAGGACCGTTAGTAGCTTTTATTCTCGCATGTTCAAATAAAGTGCCAAGACCTTTTATAATCCACTTTGTTTTAATATACACAGTTTGAAAAGAAATAATTTAATTGTAGGCGCCCTTATTTTATCAGTCAGTAAATTTTACAGGATATTATTTAAGAGGTTTGGTAATTCTGCTTATGTATCGATTTCCATATTTAAACAATATTTTTTTGTGAATATAAGAACTGTGGGGCGCTACGTTTTACTATGAAATTAGCTATGGTATAAATGTTATAATTAAACATTCCTTGTAAACTTTGATCAAAATGTCTAACTTTAACGTAGGTGACAACAACTTTTTCCTACGGCAATGAGACAGCTCATTACTACGAGAAATTAGACGTAAAATATAGTTTCTACCCAAAATTTAAAGCATTTAATTCTACGAAGAAGTTTCTAAAACATATATATATATATATATGAAAACTTTAAAAATGGTTTTAATAAAAATGAACAACTTAGAAACACAATCACCGATTTAAGTGAACACGTGTTTAAAAAAAATATATTTATTTTTTTTTATTTATACATTTTATCATATTGTCGATGCACATCAATTATGGGCCATGTGACTCAAAGCACATTTGAGAAAATCGATAAAAATGATGAAAAAAAAAAACTGAAAATAACGCTTCTGCGTATGGACAAAGTAGGAAAAATATGACGTTGTTCAATAAAGTAATATATTTATTTAAAATATTAATTACTTTATGCCAAAAAGTCGCATTTTGATGATTTTCTCAGAATGTGCTTGGAGTCACATGGCACATATTTGATGTGCAACGACGATATACATATGTTAACAATAATCAATCAATTAGAGAGTTATGGTGAATTTTTTTCCAGTTTACGTGCAGTCATGTTTTTCGACGCTAAGCGTGTTTTGACAGGTACGGGGTTCTTCTTTTTAATATCGAGAAACACTCGTGACATCACGGGTGGTGTAATTTCAAAATAAAAACTTTTAAATAGCATATTGATGATAGTAAACCAAATCAAAATAAACATTGGCTTAGTTAGTAATTTGATAAATGTATTTTTTTTAAACCTCTGAACTTTATTTTTAACTACTGAGCGTTTCCACAATTGCCTGGGATTATGCATCATCACCCAATCGCGTGTAAGATTTTTGAGTAATCGTAATTCACAATTTTGGTATTTTTAAATTATAGGAAGATAATTATGTAATCAATTAAATATGAAAGTATAAAGAAAAAGTATTTTTATTTTTAAATATTCTAATAATTATAACTATCAAAGGCTTTTCACCACACATTTGACGAAGGACAGCTATAGAAGCAGAGATGTACATCAAACTCACGATCATCAGCAACCAACGGATTTGCGTCTGAGATCTACAAACAAATTTATCTCTTATGTAGCTGGAGTGTATCACGAGTATACATAGGATACAATACTTGATATATCTATCTTAATTATTAAAATGACCAAGTTGCATTTTTTGTAATTTTCAAATGGACCTTTTTTGCACCGGATTGCATCTAAAGAGTATTTTTCCTCTCTATGCGAATAATAATTACACAAATGAAAAATATGCCAATACTACAATAGATCTGTTTTACTGTATAAGAAGCACGTTAAAATAATTTAAGCTGTTCTTTAGCCGATGTTTGTGTGAAAGAGACAAAAACTAAAGATGAAATTAGTTCAATCAGACGGTTATTGGCAGTGAGCGTAAGTGCATGCTAATTTAATGACCGGCGTATTTAAGATTTTTTATTTATTTTGCTATAACAGGCCTAAAATATTATTTATTTTAGTAAAATACGGAAAAGGAATTATTTAGCAGTATTCTGTCTTTTGATTGAGGTAACACAATGTTACATCACCGCGTGCTAAGGAATTTTTTGCACAACCTTTTAGGTGATATCAAATCCATCCCTCCCTGTTGAACCTCTCAATAACGAAGAGAGGAACTGTGGCAACAGGATCTTTGAGCGAGACAGTGAAGGATCCACACGAGGGTATCCAAGTAGGCGAATATCTACCCTACACTCTATGGATCACCCTCAACAGACTATAATAACAGGTGGGTGTTAGTTGATATAAAAAAATCTCCAATTGTTAGAGTATATATGTATCGCTAAAAAAAAACGTGGCTATCTCCTTTGTAACCGAAACTATGTAAATTGACATAGAAAATTGAAATAGATTCATTTAAAGTAAATATTATTATGTAAAGCGACATAAGCAGTCATATTAACCAAAAACCTCAAAAACGACGGTGGTTGGAGATCTAAGAAAAATATCTGATAATGATTTTCTATGTGACTGCGGCAAGACCTAGTACGATAGCCAGATAGCCACCTACTGGCAAGCCCACTGATGGAAGAAGGGTGCACTCCTGGTGACCTCA
Organism: Micrasema longulum; assembly: GCF_059751315.1. Classification (NCBI taxonomy): domain Eukaryota; kingdom Metazoa; phylum Arthropoda; class Insecta; order Trichoptera; family Brachycentridae; genus Micrasema; species Micrasema longulum. Next base: position 268,851 of record NW_028279347.1, read on the forward strand.
GTTTAATCCAGCGGAACATGTTGGGTCTTACTAATAAACCTGGTATAAATTCATGCCTAAGCACAACTTTATACCAGGTTTATAAGTAAATATTAAAGGGTGAGGAATGTGGAATAAAGTAATGAGTTAGGAAAGAGAAAGAAAAAAAACCGAGAAAAGAAAACGATTTTTTGAAATTTTTCAAACCAGTAAATTGAAGGGAGGTTAGCTAATGTTTCAGGCGTTTCTTGAAGGTGACCAAAGATGATGCATTTTTTATATGATGAGGTAGCTCATTTTCAAAGCTCTGCACTTTAAAACTTCAATATTTTACGGTTTCTGGACTGGCACCTGAAGTGTAAGACTAATCGTCTTACTTCCATATAGTAAATTATAGAAAAACATTGCATTTAGTTTTATAATTTAGTTTCCAATGCAATATTGGATGCGGATAGGAGTATGATTGTTAGATACATTAATTGAACGTAGTCATGCAGAAAGCAGCTAGTCCACAGTTTAAAAAAAATTAGATATTGATGTTATCTGATGCAGTAAGGTCAATTCTATGTTCTGTTAAAAACAGCCAGACCGCTTTCATACAAAAAACTGGAACAATTACCTTCTAAAAAAATATTTTATTTCACAAAAACGTCCTTTCTCAATTTGCACAAATCTGACGGTACTTTAAAAATCAACAAAACTGGTCAAATATAAAATCATTTTCTTATTCTTAATACAAAAAAACCTAATGTAATCAATGTTTATCATTTGATAAATGATAAACAACAAATAAATAAAACCCCAACCATTTACGCGAATTTGTTTATAAGGTTTTGTGGCCTCTTTTTAGATACGCACATTGCAAAAACAATTTCTTTTTTTTAGCTGTAATGAACGGTAAATTTATTTATTTTTTCTAAAAAATCTTTGTGTACAAAAGATTCGCGTAATTATTTATCATTTGTCCAAAACATTCCAACTGTTGTGTAGATTTGATTGTTCAGTCTATTCACTGCGGTGATATTATCTCGGTTTCTCTTTTCTATGGTTGGCTGCTTTCTGCATAACTACGTTCAATTAAAAGTTATAGTTTCCAGGCACCAGGTCAAATTGCTAACTTTCCTTGAAAATCGTGTTTCCTACTCTTTTGTTCTGTTCCTCATTAACTCTCTGTAGACAATAAGAATTTAAAAAATGAATCTGGAGAAAATTAATGAACCGCGTTTTTAGAAAAAAACGGTTTTAGGTTAAATAACGTCTGAAAAAACATTTTCCGTCTTTCATCAAACACATTTCTCGTTTTCTTCTTCAATTACCTTTAACACGTCCCTCTTCGATCTTTTCTATTAAAGAACAGTATCGAATTAAATTATTCACATATATTGTTCACAATTCACAATTATTCACATGTGTACTAGTTTAGTATCTGCATATTCTGGCAAGCTCATTCCATAACAGTCTCTTCAGGAGTCAACAGTTTGCAATAAACTAATACGCCGAATCAACAAAATACCCTACGTTGCAACATGCGCAAAGCGTCTCTCGACCATCTGTCACAGGAAGGTAAGCTGATCAAGTGCCAGTCCTGGGATAGTGAAATACTTAAGTGGAAAACCACCGTTAAATACAAAAAAATCATGTCAACCTTCCCGGGAATCGAATGCGGGACCTCAATTGTGATTGGCGAATGTGCCAAACACCACACTACAAGGCGGACGTTTCTCCACTCGTTATTATTATAAAGGATTTTTACCCGAGAGCCGCCATTGAATCTAAAACAGTCTTCTGGGATTTCGGTTTTTTTCACACCTAGCACTGCATAAATAACATATTTTATTTAAGTTGGTTAAAAAAAATTGTTATTTGTAAATAAGCTTGCCAATGTACAAATTTTATCGTACAAATTTTATGTTTTAATTGTCAGAGATGAAGCAATGAAAATTATAGGTTTCGTACTAAGAAAAGTTTTAATAGTATTCAAACACACTTTTTCGCATTTGTTCGTAGTCAATTATAATACTGTTATCAAATATGGTCTCCGTATTATAAATTATAAATTGACTTCTTGAATCTATACAGAGAAGACTTCTCAAACAAATTAACTACAAGCTCAATATCCCAATAGATGTGATTAATGGCAAAGAATTACGAGCAGAACTAAAACTACCTTCGTTGTATGAAGAGCAATTTTTATATTACTTCATAGAATAATCAACTTTACCAGATTGGCCAGATATTGTACAATTAATTAGGTTTTATGTACTACAAAGATGTACAAGATAACAAATGTCATTTTTGGAAGAAAACTACCGAACCAACGTCAATTACAATAACGTAATTTATGGATTATTAATTGCTGGTAAATTTGGTAATATTGTGAATATTTTTATCATAAGTAATTCACAAATCAAAAACATATCCTCACTTTTTTACGATAAATTTAAATTTATTATATTTATTCATCATATACTGTGTATACTGCTTCTTATCTTTATTTTCCATTTTATATAATATGATCTTTAATCTATAATATTATTCTTTCAATCAGAGGCATGTCGGGTCTATCTATCGCCCACGAATAATGCAAAGGGTCTGTTTTTTGTAAAAAAAAATCTATATCTACCTGTTTTAGCTATCATCTGCTTATTCGGGGCTCATTATTATCTTCATAATTTAACCACGTTACACTAGAGTCTAGCCGTCTTCTTATATCACGCACGTGGCCATTTTTTCTTTTTTCGCAGTTGCGAGCGAGTACATTATGATCACCAATCGAGCCGGTAACTCGAATACCGTAACATTTAAATGTACAGCATGCAAATAATAAATAAAGATATTTTTGGCGATTAAACAATTATAATTCCCTGCAGAAAGAAGGTACGTTTTTATCTACAATCTTTTTTATACAGGGTAGGCCTTAACTGCGTTCGCGGTTTGTTTCGTTATTTTTTTAATAATACGTGGGGCGGACGTAGTGCGGGAGGTAGCATTAGACGCGCTATTTTGTGGAATTTTAGTTGCCATAGAGATATTTATCCGAAAGCAGCGCGTGTTTTGTGTTCGCGCATATTACGTAAATAATTATTCCTTGATAATTTCGAGACAAATGTACCGTGCTCAATTCAGGTTACGAGACGTTAGTCAAGCACCAAGCGCTGAGTCTATTCGGAAATGGATCAAAATATTTGAGACAACCGGCTCAACAGTAAGAATAATGAATGAGCCACCCGAAGTCAGCGAGGATACCAGAAGTTATTCAGCGTGTTAGTGAATTAGTAAGGGAAAATCCACAACAATCGACTCGCAAGAGAAGCCAAGCCTTAAATAACAAAAGGACCGTTTTACGAAGAATTTCACGCCACGGCTTACATTTAAAAGCCTACAAAATTCAGCTGACGCAAGAGTTGAAGCCGAATGATACTGATCTTCGACCGTTTGAAGGAGGTTTTCCCCGGGAAACTCATTTAACGAAGAAGAGACATTGAGTGGCCCCCATGGAGCCCGGATATCAGCCCGTGTAATTGCTTTTTGGGAAGATACTTAAAATCAATAGTCTATGAAAACAATCCAACAACAATAAATCAGTTTAAACAAAGCCTTGTACGGGAAATTAACGCCATCCCACAGGCAACTTGTTAACGTGTTTTCGTGAATTCGCGAATCCGCCTTAAACAATGTTCACAAGCTGGTGGAACTCACTTGGACAATATAATTTTTAAAACGTAGATATAATTAAAATTCCCATCTGCTGTAGTTTCTGTAAATGTATATAAAACATTTCTAAGTTCTTTAATTATTTATTTTTTGCTGATTGAAACAACATATAGTTAAGGTCCACCTGTATTTTTGAGCAAATAATATCAAGATACCTAATTTTAATAACTCTTGAGAGTATATTATGAATTATTGTGCTCGCAAAATCCGTTCACTAATTTTTCTTATTATTCGGTTGTATAAGTGTATGGTTTATTTGATGTTTAACATTAAATGTCATTGTGTTTGATTCATATCACGTGCTCCTATGTGTGTAGGTATATTTAATTTTGTAGTACTGTGTATAAATAGCCTTCTCTATCCACCTTCCAAAAACGCCTGAAATGCTACTATATATCCTTAGTGACCTTCTTTGATTTGACTGTTTTTTAAAATATATACCTTCAACCTTTTTTTTACTCGGTTACTCTTTTCCTCTCCTTTCAAACTATTAATCTGATTCCACATTCCTGATTCTTTCATATGTCTAACATAATGTACTTTTATTCTAAGTTAATATATGGAAGCCTTATCTCCCAAATAAAAAAAAACTATTGTTTGTTTAACTAATTAGGTTTTTTATGGATTGATATATTTTTTTTTAAATATTACGATTTTTAACCAATTCTTCTTTTGACCAGTCTGTTTTTTGGTTGGCTGAAAGATATTGCTTTCAGCAATAAGTCCGCCAAATTGCTTATTTTTTGTACTTGAGAACTAAAATAATATTTATTTTATTACAATAAAGCGGTAAACTTGGTAAAATTAATTAATTAAAAAAATTAAAAATTTATGAAACCATTTTCAGTTCAAAGAAATATGTTTTTTATTACCTACCTCAGTTAGTCGAAACTTAAATTCAAACATCACAATTTGCAAAGATATCTCCTCCCAGTAATTGTAAGTATTCCAAATTAGATTAAACTGCTTACCTTCCTTTAGGGTTGTATTTGCCCTAAGGCCAAGAACCTTTTAACGTAGTTATACCTGGCAAATTAACAAGCCTCTTGCCTTGCGACGCGAAACGGTTTCCAAAGGCTTCCAAATGGATCGAATTTAAAATCTTTGATATTCACGGCTCGTTACATATCAAATTACAAGGGTAATTTGTAGAGAAATTTAAGAAAAAACTCCCCAAGTAGAATATTATGTAATCATTCTATTTGCGTTAACGCGGGATTTTTAGCTGCAAGGCATTCCGCGATAACTCGTGTGTATGAAAATCTAAAAGCGGTTCAACACACTGGCCATTAGGTACAGGTACGTCGGTCGGCCAGTACGCTGGCGTGCGTATTTATTTATTTACTAACGCCCAAAGGGCTTTTACATATACAGAGATTATAAATAATGCACAAATATAAAAATAAAAGAAATTTAACTTTTATTAAAACGTTTTAAAAATAATTGGTCCCTGAAGTTTGATAAAATTATATCAAATATCATCAAATTTGGTCAGCAGTGTGTTTGTTCACGAGAGAGCAAATTTTCGGGAACAGAGAATCAATGTGGAAATTCGACTTGGATATGTTAATATATCTAAAATAAATATGATGCCTCATTGGCCAATTAAACACATTGAAATAGGTGCATTTGACCAAATCAGGAACATCAAAAAGATCATTTACAATTTTTTATGAAAAAAAACCAGCGAAATCGCTAAACTGTTCACACGTTGTTGAGTTATTCTGTATTTGTCCGAAGGAGCCACTAAATAGGGGATTTAATATATCTGTAGTGGGAGTCAATGTGCGGACATTGCAACGTTAAAAGCCCACAAAAAAACATGCGCCCTCTCCGGTAGTTCATAGCTTACTGAAAGCTGAGCCAACGCGTGGAAGCATTTAGCAGCGTTAATTTAGCGCCCATGAAGTTGCGTGCACTCACGTGGTATTAGGAATAAATTATTTAGCTAGTGACGCAGTTGGTAAGACGGCCGACTGTGAAACTGGTGTCGCGGGTTCGATCCCGCCAGTTGCAAGAAAAAAAAATCTTCGATTTTTTTTTCAATTGGTCTGGGTGTTGTGGTGTATTTTTTATGATTCCCTTTCATATCTACTCTATCCCACCTGCTGACAAGCCTTTAAATATAGGCTAAGCGGGTTATTCATATTTAAAAAAAATATATATTTTGCTTCACTTTACTTAATTTATCAGCGTATTATATTATAAAACATAAAAGGCGGCCTTCGTGGTGAAGTGGTTAAGATGCTTGACTCACGCACGGAAGGTTCCGGGTTCGATTCCCAATGAGAATAAATGTGATTATTTTAAAGTCCGGGTATTCTGAAATACAATTCATCTTTATAATGGCCCTCCTGACCTGTTGTGGTGTAGTTAAAAAAATAAAAATAAATAAACAAATCGCAGAAAAAGTAGTTTTCTGAACAAAAAGAAAAAAGTGAGTATTTGGTTTATTCATTTATAAGTGAATTGCCCTTTGTTTTTAAGAAAAATCGTAACCTTCCGAGCGTAAGTCAAGCGTCTTAACCACTACACCATGGAGGCCGCCGGGATATTTTATATATTGTGACGGTGGTTTTAGTAGCGTTATTCTATTCTAAGTGACAGATTCCTCTTTTTTATTATTTAAAAAAACATATATGAGTGTTCATATGATTAACCTAAATATTTTAATTTCGGGGGCTATTTTTAACGAGTTGTAAATAACTCACTTTTAGAAAATGGAAACCGAGTTGTGGTAGAGCGGGGTGCGAAGTTCGGACCTCTGATCCGTGGGTCCGCGACACCAGCCACGGAACAACAACCCGGTTCTTTATTACATTTAGATTTCTCCTAACAGCAAAAAGTAAATTGTGAAACTCAAAGGGGTGAAATTTCATGGAGCCCAAGATTCTAATTAATCAACTGAGACCCGCAGGGCCGATAAAGCGAGGCCCGAAGTGCCGAATTTCCTAGCATGTAACAGTTGACGATAGCTGACTGTTTCCTTCTAGTTCTTTAAATTTCAATGTCTTTTTTCTATATATCTTCAACCCCGATAAAATATGTCATTCCACCGGGAAAATCGTTATTCATAAGCTAAAACTTTTGTCGATAAATATTTTTTTCCTAATAAATACGACGTGATTGATGCCGCGAGTAAAAGCTTGTAAATACATAAGAAAAACTAACTTATAAACATGTACATATGCATGTATATTATATAACAATTTATGTTAAAAAAAATGTTTGTTCGGTAGGTATATTTGATTCACTAACTTTGTAGTTTTTTATTTATTTATTTACTAAGGAAATCATACAGTCTTTATATAAAACAAGGTACAAAAGAACAATTTAAAAAAGTAAGACTAATTACAGATTTCACACTAATTTATTATGAATGCAGGAGGAGAGGAAAAAAATAATTGAATAATTGAAATAATGAATAATTGAAATAATGAATATTAAAAAAATAATTAAAAAAATGAATATTAAATAAAAATTATATGAAAGGGAGAAGACATTGTATAGCTCCAACTTTACTTTCCTCCTTCTGTCTCTGCTTCCCCGAACATGTAAATTTCTTTGTAAAAATTCACAACCAACAAAAATTTATTAGATGCAAATAGTAAATGTATATATGAATAAGTAAAAATTAAGATTTGAAATCAAAAGTTAAAATTAAAATCAAAAGTAAAAGTTTAAATTTAAATTAAAAGTTCAAATAAAAATAAACTTAAAAGTTCAAATTAATAGTTGAAATTAAAAGTTAAAATTAAGAATTGAAATTAAAAAGTTTAAATCGAAAGATAAAATTAAAAATCAAATTAAAAGTTAAAAGTCAAGCAGTAGATAAATTTAAAATGTCTTTAACAGATCAGATAAAAATATGGTATTTTCAATGCAATATGTCGATGTCACTAAAACTGTCATAATAGGTAATTTGTATTCTTCGAATAGAAGTTATCCATTATAATAAAATAAACATAAAACAACTTTGTTTTAACCACTTATTTTTTAGTTTTTCTACTGACCGGTTTCAAAGCCACACTATCTTCTTTATCAAGGAATACTAAACAAATGAATCTTTGCCTATTTCATTTTAACAGTGATTACTCAATATTATACATTGAAACAAAATGATGTGACGTACCCATAGATCGTCGTTTTTGTTTTCAAAGTGACAGTTCTAGGACCACCAATTGACCGAAGATACTTTCTGCCACAAAAACATATATTGCATCATCTGGAAAATTGTTATTGCTTAGCGACAAAACAAATTACTTAGCTAAATAATTTGTTCCTAATACTACGCGAACGAAGCCGCGGGTAAAAGCTAGTAATGTTATAAAGGCGTAAAGTTTGCTGTAGCAAGTTATAATATCGCTACATAACAAGGTGACGGTACTCCAAATCCGACGTAGTTAGTAGTTACGCCCGACACCTCGCATTACTGTCGTGTATAATTTACCCTACCCTATAAATAGATGGCCTTTGTAGACTTCTCTGCGATGTTGCTATGGGGACGCCTCAAGTTCACGCCAATATGACGTTCAGAAAGGACACTGCAGCAGATATGATGGTATATTACTACATAGTTCGGACATACTACAAGTTAATCATTTCTTCTTGAATATGGATTTTAAATATTATATCTCGCATGCGCAGACAGTATTATGTACAATAAGTTACACAAAAGACGACTTTAGAGAATCTATGCATTTACAGGGCTTATGACCTGTCATTGGCTGGTTTAAGTCGTTACATTACACACTGTGTAACATTGGATATTTTGAATATGTTTCCTTCTCTTAAATGTTTTCCATCTCTGTTGTAATTTGTTGATCTTCATAACTCCTTAGAGGGTAAGTACACCTTGGACGTAGTTAAAACTAGTTTTTCCCTTACACTTTTGACGTAGTTAAAAATAGTTTCTTTTTATGAAAATCATTTTTATTCATTTTTCATATATTTTCGAGAAACTCGGCTGTACAATTAAATTGTCTAATTTTTACCGCGCGTAAGAAAACATTTTTTTAATTGAATTTCCCAGACCACTGAATTTTACTCATTGAATATTATAAATTTAAAAAAATCGTTTTATTAATAGCTTCATTTCTGTATCAAAGATGTTAAAAGGTTATAACATGATTATATTTATTTATTTGTAATTACTGATTAATGATAATTCAAATATTTTTTAATGGTGATACGATAAACGAATTCCAGTAACGAACTAAAATATTTCATAAACATAATATACAGACCATACTTTATTTTCTTGACTATACAATATATTCCGCTTCGTAATGTAAACGCGTCTAAACCTAGCTTTACGTTTCTAAGTCACCTACATTGTGCACTTAAAAGACGTCCGCATATTGCGAACCACTAACAAAGCCATTTCTGCTTCATTTTTGAATAAAACGCTTACTTACTCAAACAAAAGACATAACCCCAACAATACAAAAAATACAAAAAATATGATTACTATATTTTCAACACAAAGACAACATAAGCAAATACAAATTAATACCACTTTCGGATAAAGGGGTTTTGAGTATTCTGCAATCAAAATCTATAACCTGCTTCGACTGTCCATTAAAATAAGAAATTAGTAACAAGAAAATATTCAAACATGGCATAAAAAAAGGATAGTGGAGGTAAGCAGAAGTAAAATGGATGGTATCATTCGTCAAATTCAACATTTAACCACCTGCTTTACAAACGTAGAGTTTGTGTTATGTTTTTGCTCTTTTATTGTGTGTTCTATAATATAATTAATTTAGGTGTGCAGAAACTAAATATAAACATGAATACGTTGTGCTTAAAACTATCTTAACATTTTGTAATTTTTTTTTGTTTATCCTCACATGTGAAAAAATATATAAGTATATTGTTATGTGTCCTTGCCACGAGTAATAACAACGAGGACTCTTTATTTGTATTTTGATTTATAATGTGGTAAAAATTGAATAAATAAATTTACACTGTAACAAATACAGGCAACAATTTGATAAAAAAATAACACATCAAAATTTTTTGTACGTAAAAAACGTACCAGATAAAATATTTTTTAATAGAGAAATTATAAAAATAGTAAATTTAAGTTGATTTAGATAAAAATTGAACGAGATGAAAAAACAAATACCCGGATTGAAATGGCCAGAAACTTTTTCAAAATCATACACAGTAATGATAAATAGACGCACATACATTAAAAAAGTATGAAGGTCATAGTTCATTGATCAATGACACAGACGTGCATGATTTAACCTGAAATATAGAGCAAGAACTTAAAAAAACTAAACTTTTTCTGACCAACAGTATTGCATATAAGACGTCCGTCCACATAAGACCAATGTCTAGAAGAACATTAACTTTGAGAGAGATTACAGGGTGCGGTAACGTCAGTCAGCCTAACAAGTCAGCCCAACCAAGTCAACTCAACGCAATTACTCAGTTCTAGCATATAGTCTAAGTGCAGCCAGTTCAACTCTTGATAGCCACTACGTTCGCGCTACACACCCAAGTTCTGTATTTTATTCGACATACAATAAATACGCATCAATATCGTTTTTTCTGTTCATCACCAACTTGGGTAGGATCTCTAACTCTCTACTACCAAAAACGAAAATTTTTTTTGAAAAGAAAACCTATTAAACAAAAAAAATATTGTCTTAAAGTGTGAAGAGTTCAGTTCACCCGGTGTTATATTTAGTCAGTAATCTATGAACATATGTGGGAAAAAAAAGAGATTTTTCTTTAGTCGTGATTTCACCAGAGATTCTGTAGAAAAATCTTTGATGTTGGATGGGAGATGATTTCACAGTCGAGTTGCATGGACACTATGAGATTAAATGAAGAAAGAAGGGTTGTGGCTGCAAATTAAGAAGGTACTTTAAGAAAAAAAGGAACGGGTAAACCGTTAAGTGATTAAGAATAAAAAAACACATTAAAACTTCAGTGAACCGAAGTGACAGGGTGTGAGAGTCTCTCCGCGGTCTGATTTTGAGTCATTTTGGTCACCTACGATAAACAGATAGATAATCATACTTAAATATATATATATATATATAAATACGCCTTATTCATGTATTCTGAAGTCATTTGAAGTTTTCTTTTTTGAAAAAGAAAATGTTTGGTTTTTCCACTTTAATACTCGTACTGGTTGTTTCCATGGAGATGGCAACGTAACACTTGACCCGTACAATCTCTTCAAATTCCTAGTTCAAGACAGGCGGGTAACTTGGGGTAATTTTCTATGTGAAATTATCAATTAAATGGCACAACCGGCTATATTCAATGTTGTGGGAAATCAAGTGAACAGCTTGCGTCTAATTTGCTGTAAAATATACTATTTGAATAATAATAGGACCAAACACACGCCGGAGAATTTAGTGTGCCATTCAAAACTGTCTACTTACTTAACTCCTTCGTAAATTGTAATTTTAGACACATTAACTTTGTGTGACAAATCGTCTTGAATAATTACTTATCATTCCTGTAAATAAGCAACGTATAAAGGATTATTGCAAAAATGTCTCAGTTCAATTTTTGTAGATTTTATTTATTACATATTGAATTCTTCACGACTTCATGATTCCATGCCCGCTCCTTGCTCCTAGTTGGAGCATATGGTATCCATAAAGATCCTTCAGGTATCTATGTCGGCTGCCAGCTTCTGTGCATCTTGCCAAGTCAGGTTCGCGTCCCGTAGCTCTGACATGAACTGCCGACAAACGGTCAGCAGTGGACATCCAGGACGTCGAGAACCTTTACGACTTACTCCTTGGTATTCCAAGTAATATATAATACGCAGGGTTTTACATATTTTCATTAATTAGGGGATTGATTTATGTTTTATTTTATAGATTGACGTCTACGCGACCTTGTCCTTTCGACACATCCCAGGAGAATTTTCTCTTAACTATCAGAGTTCCCCCTGAAAGTATGTCCTTTTCTCGTACATGAATGTAAGCGTTTCTCCTATGTCCTGAAGTAAAATTACATTCGTACGTCTGGCCGTCCACGGATTCCGCAGCATTCGCCGCCAACACACATTTCGAAAGCTTTGATTTTTTCTTTTCAGATTCTCTCAGTGTATAACACTCCACACCGTACATGAATACAGAAAAAACCAAGACCTTTACCACTTTGTTGTTATATATTTAGCTATAAAGCTGTTTAACTTGCTTTGTTTTTTTGTTGTTCTGAATAACATCTACTTTAAATTGTAGTTACTACGAGGATTTTAATTTTTTTATTAAAAGGAAATATTTGCGTTCTTGTTGTTAACCCAAATATATTGATTTTTGGGACCATTCTCAACGGGTTGGTAATAACTAACTAGTAGAAAATGGGAATTCAAGTTGGGGTAGAGTGGAGTTTGACTCTTGGACCTCTGATCCATCATTAAAACATCTGTTCTATTATTTGCATTATATTTTTTAGAAATATATAAAAATTTTCATTACTTTTTAGGGAGTGTAATCCAGCCTTGTCTACAGACCCATAGACGTAATTAAAGTTTTGTTAATAAAAAATAAAAAAATTATGTTCTTAAAAAAGATGAATATTTATTTCGTCATTTCCACCTCTTTTTTCTCATTCTATCACGTTTACACATTAACATAGACATACGCACACACCCATGTTTATTGATTTTACTAACTTGAAATATATAATATACACCTACAAATATTTCAAAATTATAATAAATAATTTTTACAAACACTTAATTTTGCTCTCTGACGTTGCAAATTTCTCCAGGTGTAAAAAACTAATTTTATTTGTAACTAATTACTGATTGTACATATTTTGACATTTTTGAGAAGTTTCATCCATTTTTAAGTAATTGGTTTAAAAAAAACACACCGATGGATCAGTTTTTACGTAGAGCTGTTACCCGTTTCGTCGTGTTTAATTATGATTTTTTTTTTAAGGAATAACCCGCTAAGCCTCTATTTAGGGGCTTGTCAGCAGGTAAGATAGAGGAGAAATGGAAAGAGGTAATGAAATGAACGTCAATATTAGAATTACGATAGAAAGTAAGTTCTTTTTTTTTCAAGTATTTTTTGATTTGACTGTAATCCGAATTTTATAAATTTTTGTGAATATGTCGTATTGTTTGTATTGTAACTTTTTTACTGCAATTTCTTGACGGTAGAAATATGCACCACATTTTTTTTTGACAAAGAGTTTTAGAAAATAAAAATACTTAATGGTTTTCGAGAAATAAATAACATAATTTACGAAGTAGTTCAAAAACTCTACTTAATTTATTTTTAGAGAACAATGGGTTAAATATGTTAATTTCTTTGATATTTTACCGATGATCTCCATTTAAATTCAATTATCGACTACTTTTTTTGGTACTTTGCTTACCTTGTTATGCAGTTTCCAATTAAAAACGGAAGCAAATAAATTATAAAAACAGCTATTTTAATTTACTACCCTCTGGTTGAAGAATACTTAATAACTAAGTGAACTGAGGTAACGCCATTAACTTATCTTCCTGGCCACCGTTCATTTTCTATAGTAGAGTAAACCGTTTATCTGGGTGGGAGGGCTCACCAACCATCTTAAGAATCAATTATATTAATTTTGACTAAAAATAAAAATAAAAAAGCACCCTCTGCAAACAAAAAATGGAATTCTCCATGAAAAAAATTTTTTTTAAAAATAAATATATGTAGGTATGAATAATAAAATGTTTCAGAGAAAACCTTAAAGTTCATAAGTTTTATGGTTTGTTTCAATAAACCCCCAGCGCGTTTTTTTTTCCATTAATTCTTTTTTATTTGATTATGAGGTAACAAAAACAATAAGACTCTTTCGCTCTTCTTCCAAATTCATTATCTGATTTCACATTCCTTTTTTTTTGGGTTTATTTATTTATCAAATAAATATATATCACGAAAAATAAAAAAATAAAGTATCTCTAATTCTATGAAGCCAATAGCTCCGTGTTGAGTTGGGATCCAACTTAATGGAAAAATGTAATTTTATTTAAGTTAATGTGTGCAAGCCTTATCTTCCCATAAAAAATAGCTATTTTTATGTACCTATCTTTCGATATAAATGTTCGTTTCTTAGTACAAATTTTTGACCAACTCTTCTTTTGACTAGTTTGTTTTTTGGATGGCTGGAAGATATTGCTTTTAGCAATAATTCCGCCAAAGTACATATTCTTTGTACTTGAAGATTTAAATAAATAAACAGAATATTCAAAATAAACCTTTCATACACATTGTCAAACTCACAGAAAAAGATTCAATAAAACCAGAAGAGTTTAATTTAATTTGAATCGAGATAGAATGAAATTTTAAAACTTATTCAATATTTGACAAAACAGTTTTTATTATGAGTGAAACCAATAAGAAGACTCTGTCTTTAAAATGGTTTCCATGTAAAGGTAGCGCATTTTCAGTAGTTTTTGCACATGATTTTTATTAGTTATAATAATCTTTATACTTATTTTTTAAGTTATCAACCCCTGCAAGCTTAAGACACGAGAACGAGGAATATTCAATTAATGGTGCTGCATGAAGTATTAGATAGAGAATGTAAACATTTTGTCTTAAGCGAATTACTAAGAATTTTATTTTTATATATTTTCAAGAGTAAAACTGCCTGTATTAGTATAATGGTTTTTAATTTCTTTTACTCGAAGTGCAGTAATTAAGTCATATTATTTTTCATTTTTTATAAGAGTTTGTCCAGAAGGGGCGAATTCACCGCAAAACATTTCGCGCAAATTAATTCGTGCGTTAGCGAGATCTATTTGTTTATTTATTTAACACTTAATAAACTTATACAATATATATACATATAAGGGCGGGAATATTACCTTAAGGCAATTTCTTCCTACCTAGCCAAACCGTTTAGTTTGAGAAAATTACAAATACATGGACATATTGAATCTTACAATTTTATTCAAAAATTAAAAACAAAGATTAACAAAAAAAAATATATAAAAAATTAACACTATACTATGAAGAGAGGAAAGGGGATGGTAAGGAAAGAAAAAGGATAAAGGAACGATTTTAATATTCAGATAGTAACATATCAATCTTGACTTTAATGTAAATAAAGAAGGGGCGTCGCTAACATTAGTGGGTAGATTATTCTACAATCAAGCAGCTACTACTGTGAAAGAGGAGGCAAGAAAATTAAAGAAATGACAGGGTATTAAAAGGCTTCTATTATTACTAGAACGAAGAGATAGTCCGTGTTGTGAAAGAGGTTGGAAGAGCTCTCTCAGATAAACAGGCAAAGTGGGATTATTTAAAATATTGTGAAGAAGTGATAAAATGTGAATGTTTCTTCTATGTTTGAAACTGAGCTAGTGTAGTTGCGTGCGATACTAGGTTATGTGGTCAAATTTGCGAAGATCAAAGATGTAACGTATACAAATACTCTGCGATCGTTCTAACTTATCAAGTAATTCAGAGTTAGCATCTGGATAACATACATCCGCATAGTCAAGGAGTGGAAGAAGTAAGCTCTGGACTAATGTTTGCTTAACATTAATTGGAAATAAATTCTGTGATCTTTTAAGTGCAAACTGCTATAAAGTTTACGACTAACTTCGTTAACCTGATCGTGCCACCCTAAATGCTTATGAATGATAATACCAGAGTTTTTGACTGAAGTCATGAATGGAATTTCTGTATCATCTATTTTGAACAGAAGAAGTGTGGAAAAATTCACTTTTGAATACATTTGTTTACTACCAACAAGTACAATTTAGGTTTTTGTTGGATTTATGAGAGGTCCATGTTTTTTTGTCCATAAAGAGATATGCTCGAGTGCAAGTGACATTACTCTTTGTGTTTCAACAATGTCAACGGGTTTGAAATGAGTATACAATTACAAATCATCGGCATATAAATGGTACGAACAGGGGGAACTAGGCGCCAATACATTGCGTCCACAAGCATCGCGCGAATACTAAAAATTACAAATTCGTTATCTACTACATACATACTCATGTAATAGATTTCTCTGGATTATGTCTAGTCTGCCTAACTAGGCACAACTTGTTTTAAGGCAGACATTTTTTTGCAAAAATAAACAATAACGTGACTACCTACTAGTTAATTTATTATAAAATTATACAATTGTAATAAACTTCTTTCTAGAATTACCATATTTTTTTTTCTCTTATATATAAATTTTTAACATTTTTGTGTTTAAATAGTAACGTGATTGTGATGTCACACTGGTCTACATAGGATACAAGTCTTGATATATATCTCTTACTTTTTTTAAATGATGAATTTGTATTTTTTGTAATCTTCAAATGGACATTTTCACACTGGATTTGGAAATTAAATTTGTATAACCATACTGGATTTTAATCTAAAAATATTTATCCTTGCCACGCGAAAAATGATTGTGATGTCAATACAGCAATAAATCTGTACAAGAGAGATCGAAGATATTACTCATAACAAGGAAAACAGAGACGCTGTTCTATGGCCGATGTTCTTGTGAAAAATATTCAGTCGGGTATTGGCAGTGAGGGGGAATGCGCGCATGTTAGATGACCGGCATTTTTATGATTTTTTTGAATTATTAAGAAGGAATAAATAAACAGCAGGTACATACCAATGTTCTGCTTTTCAAATGTCTAAACTTTAGAATATTCCGTATTTTGTTTGTGGTAACAAGATGTTTCATCACCTCTCATAAAATAATTATTTTTTACAGTCTTTCAAGAGTTGTTGAAGAAAAAATTAACATTTTACAAGACTCGCCAGTTTTCAAAATTATTATTAACTGAATTAAAATAAACTTTATAATATATTAATATTACGAGCTTTAGAATTTTTCTGAACACTTCTCATATTACATACGTGACGTGGCATTTAAATTACTGGAGCATCTTCCTCATGTAAAGTTAATGAAATAAATTCCCCAGGCTCGAGGCTCAAATTTCTAACACAGCCCTTAGCTTGATGCATCGTGAAGCTATTAAGTCTACGAGCTTTCGTACATGCGGAAACCAAGAGAGACGAGAAACTGTGCTATTTCCTATAAGTATAGATAGTCGTTTGTCTAATTAAATCTAACAAGTATTAATTGATAACATTGGAAAATTTATATAAATTAATTAGAGTTTTTTTGCTGACTGTATTACCGACTGAGTTTTTGTTTGTTTCACATATATGTTTTATTTCTATATTCTATAATATGGTCTCCTAATTATAATATTCATAGAACGCGGATTGAATCGGTGCAACGTAATTTTTTTAAATCGTTAATATTTAGAATCGGATCAAATACTTTCATAATCAACTATTATGATCGTCTAGAATACTTTCTCATCTTTTGCTTAAAATTCAGAGGGATTTTTACTTGTTTGATATTCTTGCACAAATTAATATCTAACTATAAAGATGCCCATGATATCCTCGCTCAGATAAACATTAATGTACCTCGCCCTAACTTGCGTACCAATCCTGTCTTTGCTGTGGGAAATTATAAAACTAACCTCGGATTATTTTCCCCTCTGCCAAGGATCCTCAGAACAGTGAACGAAATCTCACTAAACGGTATTGTTCCTACAGCAAGGGCAGGCATTTAAGAAGCAAGCGGTGTTGTCTCTCCTGACTCGCGACGTCACACTTGCCATTTCCGCCTAGATTACGCCATATACATACCTTTTGTAAATTATGCACTTTGTTAATTTAAGTAGATTTTAAGAATGTTTAGATTAAGCATAACTCATTGATACCAATCTGTTAGGACTTACTAAAGCCTGTTGATTGGCTTAAAAAAAAAAAAAAAGTATGGTTTAAAATGTCCTAACTAGACGAAACGCGTCTACTGAATCCTTTTATATACCATTTAAATAAAAGTAGAATTAAATCGACTAACATGTTTATATTTTGGAGACTTTACTAATAATTAGAAAAGATTTCTACCAAATAACTGCACAATATACAATAATTCTAAGAGTACTGAACAAAATCTTTATAGGAGCCGTGAGGTAGTAGGTTTTGATTCTGATCCAAAGTTCCTTTAACGTATCATAACAGATGACAAAACATAGGCGTATGGCTACCAATAGACACAACGCGTTGTTGAAACAAATGGCCAAATCTTCACAATCATATTTATTGGTGTCGTAAAAAATACCAAGCAGAAACATGATAATGATATGAATATGTACTCTTGCAATAACTTGCAGAGTTATCTGCATCCAGATTTTGGTTCATTCCGCAATGCTCACAAATCGACCACTTGTTACTTAAGACTCGTGCACTTTTCAGAATATTACTAAATAAGTTGTACGGTTTGGGTTTTCGTGGAGCTATCCTTGATTGGTTTCGAGCGTATCTATCTGACAGGTCTTTATATGTAAAGATCAAAAATGTAAAATCAGACGGTTTTTCTGTCTCTAGTGGTCTTCCACAAGGCAGTCACCTAGGGCCTGTTCAGTTTCTAATGTTCGTAAATGACATTACATCCTGTTTCCGTGATGTCGAAGTTTTGCTTTTTGCGGACAATGTTAAAATATTTAAAAAAAAATTTGGACATTAATCATTGTGAAACTCTGCAATCAAATATTAATAATTTGTATAATTGGAGTAAAAAAATAATTTATTTTTTAATATTCAAAAATGCTAAATTATGACATTCTGCCGCAACAGGAATCCCATCGTTTTCACGAATAAAATAAATTCTTCACCATTAGAAGAAGTTACAGAGATGACAGACTTAGGTATTCTTTTTGACGAAAAACTGAGTTTTATTAAACAAATACAAAACATTACAAATAAGATCATGAGAACCTTGGGATTTTGCTGCGAACGATACGGGATTTTGAGTTTATAAACATTATGAAAACATTTTACATTACCTTAGTGCAAAGTCAATTCGAGTATAACTCAGTTATATGGTCACCGCATTACAGGGTTCATGTTAAAGACATCGAAAGAGTTCAGCATAAATTTTTGCGTTTTATCAATTTTAAATTAAGTATACCGATTGAATACATAAATTACACATACTGAAATGATAATTTAAACATCCAAACATTAGAAAACAGACGAAAATTAAATGACTTGCTTTTTTTGTTTAAAATAATAATATCGATGTTCGATTGTTGTGAACTTATCAATTTGCTTAATGTGCGGGTGCCTGGTTGAGTTACCCGATGTAATACTTTGTTCTACTGTGGTCCATCATCGACCAATTACTGCGCGCATTCACCAGTAATGCGGATGCATGTACTTGCGAACCAATATGCTAACAACATCGATGTCTTTAACGTGAGTCTTAGAAATTTTAAATATCAATGTACATGTTCCATATCAAATAGAACTTAATATTCTGTTCATATTGTATTTCATAATATTCTGTAGCTAGCTGCTTTTAACCTTTAACTGCATTTATTTAGCTTATTTAAAACTAAAAAAAAGAAAAAAAAAAAATATTTATATACATATATTTTAATATTTTTTTTTAATTTTGTAAATCCAACTTAACTTCTAAACACAGTTCTATATTTTATTACTTTATATTGTATTTTTTTAAATTTATGTTGTTAATACACTTTTATTTTTATACCAACTATACTTCTTAACACTGTTCCTATCTTTTATTTCTTTATATTGTATTTTTAAAAATATTTATATTGTTTATATACTCATTTTCTTTTTTTTATACCAACTTTACTTCTAAACACTGTTCTATCTTTTGTTGCTTTATATTGTATTTTTTAAATTTAATTTTGTTTTTATACTTATGTTTTATATAACTTTCATGTATGTAAAAGCCTTATGGGCGTGAAAAATTAATAAAATAAAAATTAAAAAAAAATTGCACATTTATACGTATCTATGAAATATTTTTAAGATACTCAATCGTTAGACAGTGTACAATTATGTCTTTTTTAAAACTGCATTATGAAACATACACTAAAGATAGAATTACATTGTAATGTCATATTGTGGAGAGATGTGTTCAAGAGCTATCTGGTGCATACCACTTCAATATTTTTTATATAATTAGAATAACACTGCTCTAGCCTATCTAAGCAGTCCCGAAACAACAATTTTCGGTCAGCGTCAGAATGATGAGGGGGGTTATGGAGCATTATAACACATCAAAGCATTGTGTTTCTAGAAAAGTCTCTTTTGCGCATTGAGTCTCAGTCTGCATGTTAAACAAGTTAAGCAAGCACAATGAATGAAAAAAGAGCCGTCTACACACCATATTAATCCACAACAATGTAATTTTGTCTTAACTTGCCATCACGATAGCCCAGACCTCAACACAACACGTCTCAACGTTGTAATCCTACATTTAGACCTTCCGTAAATATAGTATTTCTTCAATTTAAAACTAGCACAATGTTGATAACAACCAATCAAAATTTCTTTCAATAAATAATCATTTTACAAAATGCAGCGTAGACATCTTAAAAATAAAGGTATTTAAATTAAGATATAGATTTTTGTATTCTCAACAGTCAGGCTACTCTAAAATCACTGAGCTCTGCCGAGATCAATACTAAATTAACCTTGAAATACTTATGGACGCTTAATTGTGTCGTTGAATGTAACAGTATGACATAAATTTAGGTACCTGGACACTAAAACATCGACGGTTACAAAGCAGCTGATGAATAAGCAAGGCTAGAAACTAAGACAGCCCCAATAAGCCCTGAGTCTTACTGTGGGTTGCCTAAATGTGCTCCTAGTAACGTTCTTAGGTCATGGGTCAGGAAGAAGAGAATAATGCTTTGGCAAAAAGTATTTGGTCAGCCTCATGCGAAGAAACTGATAAAAGAGTACTCGCAAAGGTTTTCCTTTGACCAAATAAAGCTCAGCTGAAATCAAGTGAGCGTTTTCTCTAGAATCCCTTACATGGCAGTGCAGATAGAACAAACACCTAGCTAGAATGAGGAAACTTATAGATGTAAATTCCATAGTGCAGATCAGAAAACACCTACAAGCATTATATGTGAATGTTATGCTTTACATCATAAAAAAATTTCATCCTCGGGGAACCACTGGTTAAACCTGGGATGTTAACGAGCTAACTAAAGATATACTTTACGAATCTGAGCTTGGAGGGGGAGATTTAGCAAAATGAGAACTCTCTCCTTTCACACAGTAGCCAAGCTCTTTATAAACCTGAGCTTGGAGGACGAGAACTATTTACGGGAACTTGCCACAACAGATCTTCACAAGTTGCAGTGACGTTAAGAGCTTTTATTGCACTGATCCTCACCTCTAAAAATAATAATAAGATAAGGTGGAACAGTATTACACTTCCGATGAAAGTCAACTAATAAATATGAAATATAACAGGAGAAATTTGATTTAAAACCAACATTTTACGTCCACCTTGACATAAATTAAACCTAAAGCATGCTTGTTGAATGCAACAACAAATACACTACGAAGAAAACATGTTATTACCACTCGATCGCCTTTTCAGGATTTTTTCATATGTGCACCAATCGAGTCAAAAATACTCAACCAGGGTTTTGGTTCTATTTTACATATATAACTTTATTGTTTATCCGCCTCGAAACATTTGCCATATGCAAATGATGGGTAATAGTCCGGAAGAATACCGCCTCCATAAATAATATGTTGTTAGTTTAACAACGAGAAATCATTATCATCATACCCCTGTTTACACCTGGTGATGTATAAGGCAGTATTAGTTCATTAAATGCAGCGTATATTGATCACCTGTTATATTAAGGTAAGATGATCAACCATATACTTCGGCCCCAGTCCAGAAATAAAAAAAATCAATTTCATTTCATACCGACCCTCCCAAAAATTGAAACTGAGGCTTCATGCATGGTAGGCCAATGCGCCAACCACTACACTACGAAGCGGACTTATCTCCACTCGATTTTTTTTATTATTTCTTTAAATGCAGCGTATATTGATCACCTGTAATATTAAGGTAAGATGATCAACCATATGCTTTGGCGCCAGTCCAAAAATAAAAAATGTCATTTTCATTTCATGCCGACCCTCCCAAAAATTGAAACTGAGGCTTCATGCATGGTAGGCCAATGCGCCAACCACTACAATACGAGGCGGAATTATCTCCACTCGATTTTTGTATTAGGAATTTTTACCTGAGAGAAGCTATCGAGTCGAAAGCGCTTGTCCACCACGGAACCACCCGGACATGGATAATTTTTGAATGGTTGAATATTTAAGCCCGCCCTTATAAGTATGTAGTTTTAAACTTACTTACATAAGTTCCTTATAATAGATTAATATTACTTATGTACTACTTAGTACATGGAATTGTGCACACGTCTCTTTAGACTCAGTAGTCTTGGCATAGACCCATCTTGGCACATATTTAGCTGCAACACTTATTTCCTTTTAAGGATGAACTTAAAAGTACTATGCTACTAAGTAATTGAGTTTCAGGCTTAAGATGCGCCGCAACATTAAACGCAGTTTGAGTTAGCTTCATCCAAGTTAACGCAATTTGCGCTTATTCGTTCATGGCTAAAGTTGAATTATGATTTCAGGGAAAAATGAGGAAAATTTAATTAATAAATTACGGTAGCAGTTAGCTACAAGCTACAAGCTGGAAAATAATTTAATTTGGATTTAAATTAATCGCAACAGAGAAGGAAAACCTTCTCGAAAAGAAAATTTATTTGTTTATGTAATTCTAGGCATTTGCAGGGCTTATGACCTGCCATTGGCTGGTTTACTGGCCAATTTACACTCTGTGTAACATTCACTCTTCTGCCTATGTTTAAACATGCATATTTCGTCAACTCTTTCATCTGTTGACTTTTGTGAAGTAAATGAGCTAAAACCTGCATCATGTGAGGGAGATTCATCCGTATTAAAAAATGTTTTCCCTCTCTGTTGCGACAAATTAAGATCGGAAATACTCCCTAGGGGGGAAATTTAGCCAACCTGTAAGCATTTGGACATACTCAAAAAAATTATGTATATAACTAATTGGTAAGAGAAGAAGTATAAAAATTTGGAAATTGTTTTCTTGCGTTGCCTAGTAGATGAATTGTTTCAGCCGGATGAATCTCACTCACGTGATAAAGGTTTCAGCTCTTTTACTTCACAGAAGTCAATAGATGAAAAAGTTGACAAAATGTGGATGTTTAAGCATACGCAGAACGCTGAATGGTACAAAGTATGTAAAGTGACCTTTTAAACCAACCTATGGCCGTTCATAAGCCCAGTAAATGCCTAGAATTATGAAAGTAATATGGATTCCTCTGTCAAAAATGTTTTCATTTTATGTCGCAACAAATTTAGATTTGAATAACTATCTAGAAAATAATTCCAGCCTGTCTGCAAGCATTTGGACATACTCGAAACATTGTTCAATTAATTTAAATTTATAAAAAATATCGGTTGAAAATATATTTGAATGTTACCTTACCGCACTCTAAAGGAACTTGGAATTCAATTATTAAAATAAATGTATTTTACGTGACTGACTGAAGTTTCGGTTTCAGCCAGTTTTGGCCGGTAAAACGAGTTTCGGCCAAGGTTTGATTTCAGCCGAACCTTCGGCTCAGCCAAAATCTGTTGTTGTCATTTTGTGTCAAACTACATTTAGCTGTACTCGGGTGCATCTTATGGCTCGTGACTCAGCCGCATGATATGTGACCTTTAGTTTGTTTCGGCTTTCGGCCGGTGTGTATTGTTAGTTGTCCCGTCAAATTTATTTATTTTATTTTATTGTATATTTTACCTTATTCGAATAAACTCATAGGGTTTAACAATAAAATGCATAATTTAAGGCGTTTTAAAAAGAGATTTACCATACTTAAATGAGCTTCGCTTTCGGCTGAAACTAGAACAGAAGCCGAAAATTGGTTTTGGTTGAAAACCATAGAAATAACTATGGCTTTCATTCTCCTATGACAAGAATTCTTAGGTCTGCCAACAAACATAACAGTCTTAATTTCTTTGATAAAATATTGTCTTCTTTCAGGCGATCACTGAATCAAATTCAATTATAAACACCTCTCTCCCGCTTCCTTTCCCACAAAGTCTACTATATACCATTGAGTCTTTCTACTTTTTTAATAATAATTTTCTACATATAAATATGTCCTAAAAAATGCCCATTGGGCGTATGAGTAAATAAATAAATGAACGTCCGAGTACCTATATATTTATTACAACAAATAGAATGAGGAACAAATTTATATTATTCCGTAAGCACAGCCCGAGACAGAGGCAAGTCTAAGGTCATCAAGCTTGTCTCCCAACTCCCCATGCTCTGAAACCATTTGTGCGGTAATAAAATATAAAAATGCAAAACTACTTCTTAAACTAACATATTATGCTGACTTTGTGAGGAATTTAATCCGGAACCTCTAACATGGTAGGCGAATATACCAAACACTACACTACACGGCGGACGAATCTCCCCAAATTTTTTTTTTTAGGATTTCTACCTGATAGTTAGTTGCCCTAAATATTTTAAATCTGAAATGAAACGTTTAAAATTTGACAAAAACCAATCGATTGACAAGTCAAATTAAAAATTTTAGTCTTTCATTTGCTAATTCGTTTTTTAAATAGCATTATTATTATTATGGACAACTTATAAAGCGCCATTTTCGTAATAAATATACCTCAAGGGCGCTTTACATGGTGATTCTATTGTTAAATTAATTTAATTGAAGCTTTTAAATTTGTAATTTAATTAAAACAATTTATTTTGTTGTCACGTGCTACGGATTTATTCAAATGATTTAGAGAACAAGTGGGTTTTAAGTTTTTTCCGAAACATCACTTCACTTTCACAGCCTCGCAACTCTGCTGGGAGAGCATTCCATGCCATAGGGCCTGCGACCGCAAATGCTCGTTCACTAAATTTAGTGCGCTGTTTGCGTAGGGGTATAATAACTTTTCCTCTCGCCGTAGACGTAGCTGATCTAAGCGTGAGACGCCTGTCAGCTAGTTCATATGGAATGCATAGTTCCCTTAGATATTCCGGAGCCGAGTTGTGCAGTGACTTATACATAAGCAAACAGAGTTTGTATTCGACTCTCTGTGGAAAACGTAGCCAGTGTAGTTCCCGAAATAGTGGAGTGATATGACTGAACTTAGAGATTTCGAAATGTTTCGTTATATATCGAACTGAAATTGTTTTTAAACTGATTTTATTGTTATAAGAGATAATGTTTGTTTGATTTAAATTATTTTTCGACTATTCTTGATGAAGTTCCATTGTTATTATTTAATAACTTATACTTATAGTTATTAATTAAACCAGTCTAAGGTTGCCTATTGTAGGGTGAAAGCGCTAATGGGTCAAACAAATAAGTGGATGTGTATAAAGTATTTTTAATTAATAACTTATTTGTAATTATAAGTGTTTACATCATGATAATGTTAGTGTTAAACTCTAGACAATATGATATTACCTATGGTTTGTCCGTATTTATCTTTGCCAAAGGATATTGTCATTTAGTTTAACTAAGGGTGTCGACACGTTAACGTTTGGCGTTACCCACATAATATAGCAAACACGTGAGAATTCAGTGCAATATACGCTTTATTAGTGGCGAACATTCACTGTTCGTTAATCGTATTTAAATTATATAATAATAAAAAAACGGTTTTGCAAACCAGCGATAGTATAATGAGATAACTGCTTTTAGAAAAATTCTTAGAATTATGTATTCATTATATTGACTTAAACCTGAAACTTTTTTTAAATAAATAAATTTGTTTGATGAAACAAAATTTATTTTCTAAATTGCATATTTTTTATATGCATATTGCTTCAATTTGAAATATGTTATTTTATACAAACAAGATAAATAAAATATTGTAAAATCAGTTTTCCGAATTTCGAAGTAAAACTAGAAAACAATCTAGGACGAAAAAACATTTTCAAACAAATTGTTTTTGATTTGATGACTTTTAATTATTTAGTATTATTTAGATAAATTTAAGAAAGAGTATTTTTGACAGGCCAATTCTGTTTTGCGTTCACATTAATTGGCGGAGAAAGACTCAAAAAACGAAATTTCCCAAAAGTCATGTCCTTGCTGCTTATTTGTTTAATTTTATTTTATTTATGCTTTATTAAGTCAGTTCATAAAGTCTAAAGAAGTTGACTGTATTTACTAGATTTTAATTCATTAACGCGATGCAATTTTCGATTTGTGATGACAGCGGTCCGGGCGTCAACTAAACCGGTGTCAATTAATTGTCGTTCACCAATTTGACTAGGATGGGATAGACACTAACCTGTTCCTGGTTTCTTTCTTCTTCCTGCAGCACTGTTCTTCGGTTGATTCTGACTCATAACACTTTACAATGGCGCGGTGGTCACGATGATTGCATAACACGGAGGCCTTCGGAGGCGACTTCCAACGCGAGGCGCCAACACGAACGCAAGGCGCGAACGAATGACCGCGTATTGCCACCGTTTAAGTTCTAGATTCAGTGGCGATTCTTTAAGGACTTTCTTTAGCGGCAATTACCGAAGGACTGGCTGACTGAAGAGCAAGTAGGTGGATGAATTTTTTTTACGAATTTGCAACAATAACAATACACTTCAAAGTAAATATGCGACCATTGATATTATTACGTATTGATAAAAACTCTTTAATTTTAAAACGAAAGCATGCAAAACATCACAAGTGAATCAATTATCTTCTGTCTGAAAATTAGAAATTGAATCCTGAATTTGTGTTTTGTACTCGATGGCTATTCTCATGTAAACCTATTGAAAATGGAAATTGAGTAAATATAAGGCCGCCTCGTAGATTAGTCTTGGTATAGTTTTATTTAATTATTGGGAGTTAAAATGATTAAATAAATATAAAAAAAATAAAAACAACAAAAGGAACATATTGCACTTCGTACCACAAACATATTTGAGAACGTTATTAAATCAGATTAAAGTTAAATAATTAAAAAGTTGACGCCTAATTTCATCATCATCATCATTCCATGTCCGCTCCCTAGTTGAAGCAAATGCTATCCAGAAAGAGCCGCCATGCATCTTTATCGGCTGCCAACTCCTTTGCGTTCTCCCAAGTCAAGTTTTCGTCCCGAAGTTCTGACATAATTTCCAAACAGTCAGCAGTTCACGTCCAGGACGTCAAGAACCTGATGCCTTGTAAAGTAGGCAAGCGTGGTTAGGGCTTTCAGGAGGCATCCGCAGTATATGGCCTAGCCAACTGTGTCGCCTTTGCTTGTCGATAGTTGTCACCGGAGTTTGCTGCGTCCGTTCTCTTATAACTTCATTTCTCACAAAATCAAACCACCAAACACAAAGTGAAACCTGCTTTGAAACATATTAAAAGCAATTGAAACGGATGGTAGTGGTTAGTACTTGTAACCACCATTTTTAAGGATCTGAGCTCGATTCCTGGCAGGATTGACAGATAATATTTATTTTATATGTGTTTTTATTTCCCACAATATTTCATAGTTCTTAAACTAGCAAGGTCCGTTTCTTCATGTCTAGTTGCATATCTCGTGAAAACTTTTTGTACCTTCTTTACCAAGGTGTTTTTAAAATTGGGTGTACCATGCAGTGTCTCAAGCAACATCTGGGGTAGAGGTACGATAGTTTTGTATTAATATGATATTTTAAATTATTAGAACTGCATAAAAATATGTTTATGTGTGTCCCACTTCAAGAGTTAAATAAAAAATAAATAGATACGAATTAAAAGCAAACAAGTTATAACGCTGCTTCTCTCTAAGGGTAGGCAGAGAGGACAGAAAACAATAGAATTCTGTGTTTGAATTTGGACCTCGCTTTCTCTTCATTGCGAGTTAGTTAAAAACAAAATACTCATCATTTTGACAGCAAAATAACATTTTTAACGAGTTATTTCAGGTTTATTCACGTGAGTTTTAAATTTTCAGTCGATATTTATCAAAAATACATGAACATATGTCGGTAGTCAGTTGGCAGAAGCATCTGTATTTTTTTCTACATTGTAATTTTCAATTAACAAATTTTTCAGTCAATAAATACAAAAAAAAAAGCGTAATTTGAAATGATAATTTATTATTGAAAAACTACACTAAAATATTTGAGTTAGCGGATTAAAGGCTTTAAATTAAGTCGTATTTTAACTCACTTTTAATATTTTTGAAAATCACAAATAGTACCTTCTGCTATCTTTACTTTACATTGATTTGGAGTGTCTTCTAGTTATTTTAGTCTCCATTTAACACGGCTTAGCCCATTTGTAGGTTGAAATTTTCATGTATGGATGATAAAGGTGTAAGTATTTTTGTATTATGTAATATACAAAACAAGTAAGTATTTTTGTTGTATATTACACGAAACAAAAATATTTACGTCTTTATTATTTATTTTTAAGTTCATAATATTATTTTCACCTACAGGCTGTTTGTTTAACTTGCACAAAAAACTATTTTAATTTAAAACATAATAAAGAATTGTAATTAAAAAAAGATAATTTTAGAAGGTTTGTAGTGTGCACATATCAGATAAATAGAGTTTAGGAAGTGTAGGTGGTAAATGATCCTGCACTGGATATTTGTATGTGACAGGAGCGACTCTATTGCAGGGCATGTGAGTTCTCGTGACAGGGGAATAGAATATACTTCTACTTGAGTGTAGTATACTAGAAATGTTAGAACTGAGAACAAAACCGTATCAGCAGAACTACCACAGACAGCTCGCTTTGTTATAATGAGGTATTATTTAAGATGATTACAGCTATGTATCTCGCCTGCGTAATTTCCCAACAAGTCACTGCCGAATTAATATCCCTGATTACAATGGAATTTTAATAATTCAGTTGATAAATATCAAACGTCGTTATGTCCACCCATTTTTTAAAATATTTGTTCTATAAAATATAGAGAAAAAAATGATGATCATTTCATTACTGTTCAAATTTAAACATGTCTTCATTATTACAATAAACCACTGCCAAAAAACTCTGTTTCAATTCAGAAGCTAGATGGTCCTCATGGACACTGTGGTAGATCGTTGTGGACATACCTGCGTTTAATATTTATCAACTCAATTTTGTTAAATACTTTTATATAAAATCGGGTTGTGGTCCCGTGGCTAGTGTCTCGGACTCACGGCTCAAAGTTCCGTGGTTCGAATCCCACTCTACCCCTACTTGATTACCACTATCTAATAGTGAGTCATTAACAACTCGTTGAAAATGGCCTCAAAATTAAATATTTTGGTAAATCATATGAACGCAAATATTAATTTAAAGAAAAATAAACAATCTTTAAAACAACTGGTTTATTTTTATTAGTTATGATTAAAGTATTAACTTTGTGGTCAAACATTTAAACTTGTCTTAGTAAATATTAGTATTTAACCACATACCAAAATTTTATATCTACCGGTTTCAAAACATCTACCCTTTATTCATTAGGACAATCACTTACTTCACCAACATAAAAATAGTAAAAAACGCTTTTCTACTTTTAAAATACACAATAGTATACATAGTATTTACGAAAAAATACATAAATAACATGCAGAGTTAGGGGCGATGTAGTCACCACCTTACCCAAACATGTACGAAAAGCACCTTTTAGCTCCTCTATTTCCCAAACTCCCCCCTACTCATTCTCTTACATACCACTAAATCTATTTAACCTTACTTTTTTGTCTCTTCATTAGAATACTAATTATACTAACGTAGAATCACAATATATACCTTCACCATATTAGTTGTACAAAAACATAAAACCAACGGGCTGATAGGACACATGCTATTAGAAAGGTACGTCTTAAAGCCCATAGACATAAAAAATTCGGTCAGTGGATGAATTAAATTATTTACTGACATTTATTGAAATGGTTGATACTTAAAAAATTATAAATTATTTTTAAGTTTCTTTTTTATTTATTTGTTTACAGAAACAAACAGTCGATAATGATATAATAACATAAAAATATAAGATTGAAAGACAAACCAGTGAAGTTACTAAATAAAAATTATACATTTTTAATTGTGGTTCAACAAAAGGGTGTGTTTATGTGTATTTGTATGAGAGTAAGTGTAGAGGTATGTATTTATGTGGGATTAAGTGTTCAGATGTGAGTTGGTGTGCACATTATTAGTATTATCAATTTACGTATGCTGAAATGTTATGAATTAAAATATCATATCATATTAACACGAATTTCAACAGCAGAAGGAATATGGAAATAATCAATACGCTTTGTTATATTTAATTTTCTGCTTTTAGTGAACACTATACATGCTGTGTTGTAATCATAATTCTGTCTTTGTTAAAACATCCGTATTTTTTCAATTACTTTTACCAAATGAATTCAATGAGTGGAAAGAGCAGCAATATTTTAATTAAATGCATTTCGTGTAACGATAATTAATACTTCCCTAATTTACACCTGTCGATGCATTGGACACTGCGTTACTACACCAATCACAGTGCTAATTTATATGAATGCTGTTAAGTACTGATTTTACATTTTCTATACTGGCAACTCATATAAGACTGTAAATATTCATTTCCTTCCCAAACCCTTCCTATTTCAAAACTCTTGTTGCTTCTACCGTTCTGTGAGAAAGTCACATGTGAAAATTCACCTCTCTGATAAATCTTTATCATATACTGCGTCAGCATATTCGAACAAAGTGAAGTTTAGTGTGTTATAAACAGACTAAATTGTACAGTTCATCATTATCTACAACATCTACACGATACCGGTATACGTGCTACAGCAATAGGGAAGTGCTTCATACAAGAAACAGTCGGAAGAACATTAAAAGTGAGTAACAATTCCATACAGTCCGCTAAAACTCTAAAATCCCGCTGTTATCAGTTACTCGATGCCTGAGAGGCATTGAACTGACCAAACAAATGCCTACCCATAAAATACTGCTCTAGTTAAGGTCGAGGAAAATATAATTTATTCTTGCGTTTACAAGCTACATTGTATAAATCTGTCAGTTTTATAAAAGGGTTTAAGACAACCTTTGTACCTGGATAAAGGTATTATTATTACTTAAACATCGTTTCACAATATAGAGTAAAGACGCAAGAACGTTAATATATAGTCTCGTCCCACATGGCTGACGAGTGACGTCATTCTACGATACTCTGTTACGTGCATTTTCATAATTAAATAGGAAAGACCATGGGTTGTCAATCTTCCTTAGTAATTTTAACAAAACTCTTCCATATCTCCTCTGTCCTGCTTGCTGACAAGCCTCAAAATAGAGGTTTAGTAGGTTATTCCTTTTTAAAAAAAGGATAACTTTATTTTCGACAAAAAAATCTTTAGTGTTACAAAAGCCAAAAGAAAGACCCTTGGTCTATAAAACTGTTTTCGGGAATGTAGAAAACGCTTTCAGTTATATTAATAGAAATGAATTAATTTTGAAATTGACAACATCAATTGAATTATTGAGAAATCGGTCTATTGGTGACTTATATAAAAGGCGTCAGTAAAGTTAAAGTTTTTTGTGTGTTTTCTTTTTTTTCATTAAAAACAATCATCTTTTTAATAGGTGCGTAGGGTTTTATGGTCACTGACATCATTATGTATCTTTTTTGGGTGAATCAGTGTATGTTGTAAAAATAAAACCTAGAAATAACAGTGCGTGAATATGAAAGCACCATCCTTTTCCCGAAACTGTTCATAAAGATGTGTGTATTTCTTTAGTTTCACATATTATTATCAATTTTTAAAATCTAATAAAGCAAAAATTTAATATTTCTTTACAACCGAACCGCGGAAATAACAAAACAAAGAATCGTTAAAAGCTTTCATTGTACCCCCTCACTGTAGTGTTGTCAATTGGTGATCAATCAAATACACATGGTAAGTACAATCACATTTTTCTAATTTCCCAGCATGACATTGAAGGAAAACAGTGTTCATGAATGCACGCATGCTCCAGACCCCGCTTCGGAAAGGAAGAAGAACGTAGTTATACAAACAAATCAAACAACGACACAGCCGAAATACACATAGGAAACATTAGAGTGCACGAATAATTGAAGAGGCAATTAAAATACACAAACACTCAAATAACATAAAAAATGACGACGGGCTGTAATTAAACTCGGCATGGTTCCCAGCACACATACTACAAAAATGATACAAAACGTGCCTGCCGACTATAACACGGCACAAATAACTAGTACATAAACATATTTTGTTTTCTACAAAACACACAATATACCCTGAAGATGGCTCCTGCAGTGGTAGCTTAAATGTCAGAATTAATCCATAAAAGACGCACATTAAAAGCTTATTTTAATATAATAAAACACTCTTTTTAATTACAAGACTCACCAAAACAATTTATACGGCTTGTCGGTGAAGATCCTTTTCATAAAAACATGGTATTACATAAAGATGTTTTCAGAAAGCAAATGTAGTATTCCAAATGCTTGTAGACAGACTGGATATCCTCTCCCGGGAGTTATTTAGAAGTAAATTTATTGCAATAGAAAGGGAATACATGAAATCATTTAGCCGGATGAATCTCACCCACATGATAAATATTTCAGCTCTTTTCCTTCAAAAAAGTCAACAAATGGAGTGAGGAAAGAGTTAGGGAAATATGGATGTTGAAACAAAGGCAAAATTGTGAATGCTACACTGTATAAAGTGGCCACTTAAATCAGCCAACAATTGGTCATACGCCCTGTAAATGCCTAGAGTTTTACATTACCTTTTCTCAAATGTTATTTAAAAAATAAAAAAAAAATTTCTTGTTTGAGAACCAGTTGGATACAGTAAGTACATGAACACTATTCATCCTACCCGTTAAAAAATCTTTTTCGAAATAACCCTTTGTTACAATTTTAACTGATTGAGGCGATAATTAAAAATACATGAAATAAACCAAGCCGGGAAAATACAAACAATAGTAGAGGCTTTTGTTAACTTTATTACCTAAAGCTAATATCACTATACAGGCAACAGTTGACCAATTTCACTCAATTATTTCACGTATCCTCACCATTAAATTTTATAATTATCATTGTTTAACCTGAAAATTGGGATTGAAAATCAACCGTCCACCTCTGTTTGTAACTGCTAGACATGCTATAATTAAACTTCTTTTAGTATTTTAATAAAACTGACCGCATTGAAAAAAACCTTTCAGGTCGTTTTTCACAAAACAGGAGCCACATAAATTATTTACGGTGAAAGATCCACAGAAATTTGGAATGGTCCGATATGAAACACGTAAATTTGAAATAAAACTGTCATACAATTTTTTTTCACATATTTTATAACACTTGAAATAATAATGTAGAATCACACCCACATCAATAAAGGTTTGAGCTCTTT